>NC_083728.1:47095980-47399010 GCF_028564815.1 Eubalaena glacialis | reverse complement strand
GCCAAGAAAACACCCTGACCCCATCCGACTAGAATTACAGTCACACAGACAGAACTTCCATAAGAAAGATGTACAAAATGTCTGTGACATTAATTATTATCTGACTCAAAATTGTGACAGAATTCAGTTAAAAACTGAACATGTTGAGACAAGCACTGGCACAAAGCCCCAACCTAGTCAGATGTACATCCTGATTTACTGCAGATGGGCACCAAGTCATTTTGCCAATTTGGATGTTCCCAGTAAGGTTTCACAAACAGATCTGTTCTCCGACAATCTCAGCCATCAGTCAAAAGTGGAACAAATAAAAGAAATGTGACAATTTACACACACACACAAACATACACCAAGGTTAAACCCAGTTACTTTAGATTTTGTTCAAAGTTCAAAATAATCTATCATCATCATTCTATTATTTTGCTACTAAAGAACTTGCATTCTTGCATTTAGCCATTTTATCCTTATTTATAAAGGTAAACTTTGCCCATTAAGAATAAAATAAATACTTACTAGCTATTTTACATATGTTCTCTACATCCCCAATTCTCATATATTATTCTTTACTCTTCCTCAAGTATAATATGAAACTAAGTTCAATTCTCTTCTGTTCACGCTATGAAGTTTTCTTCATTCTTCTGTACGCAATGAAATCCTCTACTTAAGACATGAAAGTTTAAAAGTATTAGCCAGTCAAATTCCAACAATATTAAAGGTGAATGCATTTTTTAAGAAATGACAACAGTAACAGAATTATTTTATACTAAACGGCAAAAGTCTATGTTGTATATATACATGTTGTTGGGCATCGTGGCGAAGTTCTTCTTTGTGAGAGCTCTGTGAAACTATAGGTGATTTCTCCCAATGACAAACAGTTCAAAAGATTTTACTTCTCAAGAGCTGCCGTAAAAATTGAGACACAGATGCAGAGAACAAACGTATGGACACCAAGGGGGGAAAGCGGTGGGGGGTGGTGGTGGTGGTGTGATGAATTGGGCGATTGGGATTGACATGTATGCACTGATGTGTATAAAATTGATGACTAATAAGAACCTGCTGTGTAAAAAAATAAATAAAATAAAATTCAAAAAAAAAAAATGAGTTGCCGTGCCCCAGCTTTTATTTTGTGAAGCCATGAGGTGTGTCTCTCCAGTAATCACGAGAGCTATTTGTATCAGATTGAAACTAGTTCATACATTCTAATAAGTAAACACTACTCCATAAACAAAGATTTACATTAGTTCTGATCTTAATACTTCCTATCTGTAAGGATAGATATGCTTAAAGAATTAATGAAAACTCCCACAAATTCAATTCTAGGGTACCTTTTTAGGATACAATACGACAAGTTCAGTTCCTCATGCTTAAGCCTGTTTGTACAAATTATTTGAGTACTACCTGGCCATCCAGTTCAAGGAAAGTGAGGTCTTGGTAAAGTCATGGCAGCTAAGGGAAGATGCTGGGGAGACCTCAGTGCATAACTAATTCTGCCTTGCTATTTATTCAAGGCTTTAGTGACTATTAAGCCATAGCTTCCCAGATATCTAATCAAACCAAAGCCCAAGTCTTTGACAGGACTCCTCCTAGGATAAGTAGGTTACCCTTATACAGATGCTTAACTGATTCAAGAGTAGAATGACTTAATCTTAAATTTGGAAAGGACGCTGGAGTTTCCTTTAACCCTCCAAACCAATGTAACAGCAGTCTGAGATAAAATCATTCACCGTCTGCTTAAATATTTCTAACTAAGAAGTACTCACTAGCTCCCAAGGGGGCATCATTCTATTTTTAGATGGCTTTGGTTATTAAAATGCTCTGATAATAAATCAAAACCTCTCTCCTTACCTCTATTCTCCATTGGCCCTAATTTTGTCTCCAAGGACAACAGAGCATATCTCATTGCTCTGTTTACTAACTGTCTTTTATTTATGTGTTCTGAAATTCTCTCTTCCCTCCCTTCCATTAATTAACTTTGGGCCCTTGGAGCGTGAATAAATTATTTGAATTATTTTTGGACATTGAGGGCCTAGCACAAAGTATATGCTCAAAAAATGTATACTGAAAACATAGACACAGAGCAATCTCCATGCCCTTCTAAAATATGTCTGTATATGAAGATATTCTTGATCAACAGGATTATCCATTGGTTCCCCAGTCACACATAATACCCATTATAACATAGAGAAAATTAATTTTTCTATATTTAAATCAAATTTTATGTTACTGGAGGAAAAAGGATAAAGCAATGCTCTAATTTGACAATGCTGTCCTTTCTGTGTTTGAGGCTTTCTTTGCTGAATCTCCATTCAATCCTCAAGAAACACAGATGTAATTGATAATTTAGGTTTTAAAAAAAGACAACCTAAATTTTTCTACCTATTCAACTGGTATTTGTTGCAAATAGATTGTGAGGGTTTTAAAGAGCATCTTTTCTGCAGGGAAAGAACTAATATTATAGGGATTGACCATCAAATTAGTACACGGCACATTTAAGAACCTTAACATAGTTACTATTGCTTCAAGCTACAGTATATATATGTTGACACATTAAACTATATCCAAGGGACTTCCCTGGTGGTCCAGTGGTTAAGATTCCACGCTCCCAATGCAGGAGGCCCGGGTTCGATCCCTGGTCAGGGAACTAGACCCCACATACCTCAACTAAGAGCCTGCATGCCTCAACTAAAGATTCCACATGCTGCAACTAAAAAGAAAAAAGATCCTGCATGCCGTAAGTAAGACCCAGCACAGCCAAAAAAAAAAAAAAAAACTCTATCCAAAAAGTGAATCTCCAAACACAGGTAAGAAGACTCTCAATTTAAATTCTTTACCTTGATCATAAGAAAAGCAAACTTGACTTTACTAGGGCTTCCAATGAAAATATTTGCAAAGAAAGTAATTAATTCTTCTAGTGGAAGAGATATATAACAGGGTGTGAGAGTTTTAAAACGACACTATTTAAGGTTAAAGGTAAAAAAGAATCTCATAATATGACCAGATATATAGGAAACAGGTGTAAATGAAACTTCGCTATTTTACTTCCATTTCCATTCTCTTTTTCTTCTTCCAAGATCAAATAGTTCACCATCTGGCCTACCATAAAGCTAAACCTAGCAGTCATTTAATCTACTTCCTTTAAATTTGTGAGTCTTAATAATCAAGAAATTATTACAAATATATAATCATAAGTCATGTGACTACATGCCCCTTACAGATTAAATACAATTTTACATTTTTTGGTCCCTCCCACAAGACAGAAGGTATAGCAAGACACCACAAGCTCAGCACACATGTCAGTAATCTCTGCTACAAAGGCCTAATTCCAATACATCAACTAGATCTGAAACTTCAAGTCCACATCAATAATTCAGTACTCTGAGCAGTATCTGCAGTAAATTTAAGCAGACATGAAGTGATTGACATTCTAAGAAAATACCAGCAGCATGTATTTGAGCAACAGGTGTTCAGGTCACCACATCTGGAGAATTCAGTCTCTTAAGAGGAAACACATTAGAAAAATAAAACAAAACAAAACCTACTAATGAAAACCAACTTGCCCAAACACTGAATGGCTATAAATGACCTTAATCACATGGTACATGTACATACTAACGGTTCTTAATATTGTACAAATTTTACACTAAAAATGTTTATTAGTTATAAGAGGTTGTTTTCTGCATAAAATATCAAAGCTATGCTTCTTAGAAACCCTGGATCTTAAAATCATTATATTACTATTGTCCTTAGACTAAGCAGGTGTTAGGTCCCTAGTAGGTACTAAGGGAATGTTCATTCAATGAAGAATTTAATGAATCTGCAATGAGCACAAACTGAAATCATCACATAATAAAGAAAAAGAAATTCATTGGGATGTGTCCACACAGTGAACGTGGAGTACTGAGAGGAACCTTCAGTGAGAAATTGAGGCACAGCTTTTATAAGGCCAGTTGGAGAAGAGGAAATCTGGGCGGGGAGATACAACTTCCCACCAGACTTGTTACTCCCTGGAGGCTTGAGTGAGCTCCTCAACCTTCCCCCACAGAGGTGGCCTCCTGTGGTTTGGTGGCTCTGTGTCTGGTGCTCATGGCCACAGCTGGAGCAGGTCATTTCCATTGGCTCTGAGGGTCACAGATGAGGCCATTTGATAAACTATAAAACTGTAGGCAAAGTATACACATTACCTCCATTATTGGTACTACCACTAATAAAAAACAGCTGCTCTATTAATTTCCTGGGGCTGCTGTAACAAGTTACCCAAACTTGGTGGCTTAAAACAACAGGAATTTATTCTGTCACAATTCTGGAGGCAGAAGTCTGAAATCAAGATGTCCACAAGTCCATGTTCCTTCACAGGCTCCAGGAAACAACCTTTCCTTGCTTTTCCAGGCTTTGGTGACTCCAGACATTCTTTGGCTTGGGGCCACACAACTCCAATCTCTGTCTCCATCTTCACATGGTCTTCTTCCCTGTGTGTCTCTGTGTCTCAAATCTCCCTCTGACTTTAGGCCCACCCTAAAGCTAGGATGATCTCATCTCGAGAACCTTAACTTAGTTATATCTGCAAAGACCCTTTCTCCAACCAAGGTCACCTTCACAGGTTCCAGAGAACATATGTCTTGGGGGTCACAACATTCAACCCACTACACTTTTCCTTCCCTCCTGCTCCTACCTTCTCTGTGTCTAAACTACAAATGGAAAATAAAATGACTTCCAGAGCTTTCATTTAGTTTTGACTAACAGGTTTATATTTTGGGGAAAATAAAAAGAGAAAATGACAGAAATGTTAGTGGAGAAAATACCTTGCCAAGCAAGTGTACGTGGTGATTATTATGTTATTATCAACAACCTTTTGCTACTGTGATACACAAGTTTGTTCCTCTAGAATGTGATATTTGTAGGAGTTAAGTAAAGCATAGCCTGCTGATTTGAACAGCGAGTCTCTTACTTTAGATTTAATCATTAATTGCCATTCTGTTATGTATGGCATAAATGAGAAAATTAAACACACATTTAAAAATTGAAGATAAATTGCATTTCAGAATTCTTAATCAGCTTGGAAGTTTGGAAAGATACCAGCATTTAAACCAATGCTGTAACATCAAAATGTACTCAGCTAACAATTAGACCTAATATTCTTAATGTAAGGTTTCAACTCTTAAGCTGCTCTAAGTAAGCATCAAAACAAATCCTGCAGGTGAGAACATCTATTTTTGGAGCTATTAAGATCACCAGAATATCTAAATGTAAGCAGGAAACAGCTCACTATAATACATATATAAATCACACGGTTTTAGAAATGACCCCTTCCGAGAGCTAAGTAAAAAATAAGGAAGTGCCTCCTTCTCCTTTCTGACAAGATAATTCCCGATAGTTTTGCATGCTTTCTGACACTTCTGCTCTTGATACTGTTTCAGGGACATAAAGGAATGTGGCAGTTGCTGTTAGTCTTCAACCCCCATGCCGTGAGCCTCATTACTTCCCTGGGATGTCTAATTTCTAGTATCTGCCTCTCTGCCTGAGAGCTTCCCCACAAGCTGCAAAAAGCCACATCACAAAGGGGCCTGGGGACATTAACACCATCTCCTGAATTTCTCAACAGATGACTGACAGAGGTTGGGGTATAAATACCCCAGCTCCCTTACCTTTATGTGGCATAACTCAGTGTCTAAATCTACACTGTTTCCCAGACTGTCCCTATGGCACTAAGCTTCTGTCACCCACAGTCGTAACTGTTTTGACACTATCCCTTTAGGTTGCCTTCCCTTCCCTGAATCCCTGGATCACTTTCTATTCTCCCCTTCCTTCAGAATAAACTACTTGCCCTCAAATCTGTCGGAGAATCTGCTTCTGAGGCATCCCAACCTAAAACAGGGAACAAGGAACATTATTACCTTTCAAAAAATAAAATAAAAACCTCTTTGCTTTAAAATGACCTCAAAAGTGAATCTTTCTGAAACCATTGCCACACACTACATAGGGATGTACCAACATTAAAAATGAGAACTCATAATTGTATAGTCCTGCGGCAGGCAGTGTTCATTAATGAAAAGGTACACCCCAGCCCCTTCTTCCTTCACCAGAATCCCAATTTCATTCAAGCACTGAATGGCTATGTGACTCTGGGTAACCCAACTCCTCCAAAGGTCCAGGGAACAAACTAATGTTACCAATCATGTTCATTTATTTTCCATTTTTACTGACTGCTTAGGAATGGACAGGAAATGTACTTCTGGCTGATAGGACAAGAATGGGAGAAGCTTTATGGGAAGCTTCTGAGAATATTTATCTCAATCTTTAAAAAGAATACAGAGAAGAGCATTTTCTCCCCTGGCCTATATATATTGTGTAAGGAGGTGGTCAAGAAGTTATAGTAGCCATATCACAAGCACGAACTGACCAGCCTGAAGACAAAAGACAACATGCTAAGGGTGGCTGGGCAGAAAGATGAAAGGAGAATTGGATCTTTGATATCTTCCAACAATTGAATTAACTAATCCTGTAATTGCCATATCTCTGGACTTGTTCTGGGAAATAATAAATCTCCTTTTGTTTAATCTCTTGGGTATTCTGTTTACTACAGCCTAAAACTAATACAAATGTTTTTTTCATTGTGCAAAATGTTTTCACACAGAGTATCTCATCTCTCTAGGTAAGGGCAACCTAACTATTAGTTCCTGTATTGATCTCAGCCACAACTACATTTAATGCTCTTTCCTGAGAAGTCACTGAAAATGGGAACTGAATAAATATAATTGGTTACAACTATTCAAGGTTTACCCCCCTGGATCCAGTTACACATGGCAGAAAAAGGCAGAGGAGGGGAAGTTAATGAAAAACCAGGACTTCATCTATGCTCCAGTTACTGTTATATAAGACCCATCCTCATACACCTACCTCATAGGTTTGGTGTAAGGGTTAAATGAGACAACACACATACAGGTTTTACCAAGAGTGTGTTATATTGCTCTGTAATCGCTGATTACTCTTTACTACTGGATCAGAGAAGAGGGCTCAACCAACTCTAAGCAATGATCAACACCTGTTTTCTGGGCAACAGAAAAATCAACTGACTCTTGAAATAATCCACAAGCAATGTGAAGAGGTGTTGGAATGAAAAAAAGGTACCTCAGGGAGAAGGATCAGTTTAACAAAGGCAAAGGAGTAAGAAAGAGCAGGAGACTGGGGAGGAACTATTAGCAAGTCAGGCTGCTAAAAGTACTAGGCAGACTGGTAAATAAAGAGGATAAAAATGCAGGCAGGGACTAGATACGAACTTTGTAGTCTATGTCAAATGTAGAGACTTTATTCTGAGGGGCAGTCGAGTTTATGAAAGGTCAGGCTGTATCTTACATTACGATTAAATAAGATTATATAAGATGTTGGTTTATATCATACTAATGGCTATTGAGGATGGAACTGAGAAAGGCACGGCTAAAGGGAGCCTCATCTCATTTCCCTCGAATCAAATCCCTTCTTCGTGAACCAGGCTGCTTGTTTTACTCAGTCTTCCTGAAGACACTTATTTAATCAGCCCTTTCTCCTAAACCATAATGATGGGGATAATTGCCCCCTAAGTGGACATGGAAAATAATACTAAATTTAGAGGCACTCATTTAATTCAGAACAGTGTCATCAAACCTCACAGACTCAGTTGAACCACATGTGAAAAACATTAGGACATTCTGGGATGTGTCTAACAGATCATTAAGAGATACTTTTCCAAACATATACTTTTTCTTAGCTATTTTAATGAAAATCACAGAAAATGAAACTGCTGAAATTCATGATTTCACAATGCACAGTGTGTCATTGTCCCTAGAGCATTCTTTCTATAGATGTGGCATGTTGGCATATTTTCCTATAACGTTAGTGTAATCATTGATGTATATTTTATTTGTGGTTTTCAGGTTGTTCACTAGAGACCTGTTTTTTTGATGCCTATGTAATTGGGGTTGGTTGTAAGCATATTCTGGAAAACTAGCTGACATAAGGAGTGTTGTCAATGTCTGCGAAAGGTTGAACTCAAAATTGTAATCTGAAAAGAAATATAAATCAGACTTAAAAGACTTCTGTCTATGAAGAGAAAATTCCAACCAGAAACACTAACAGTAGTTGACAGTTTAATTTGAAACATATAGGCAAGACAAGATGGCTCCCTTGATTTACTAATGCTTTTTTTTTTTTTTTAACTAAAAAAGTGTAAGTGTGAATGAGCAGAATGTAAATGAAATTCTGAAAGACAACACTGGATCTTCATAAAGTCAGTATGCCTTCAAAGTAGGTATATCTTCTGCAGTGTCAGAATTTGTGTCATTTTTTCACCCATCCTATTTTAACTGATAAATAAAAAAGAACGATAACAAGAAAGGGAACCAGGATTTAGAGACAGTATGAAAAAATGTATTTTCTATGCAATTTAAGTTCCACAAGAGTCATGATAGAGTTGAAAGAAACATCATGAAAAAATACTGATGTCAGAGTCATTCCAGTGACTTTCATTGCACCTTTACAGTACTCTAAGCTATGCAAGATATTTGATTACAACCATCATGACAGTAAAAAGGTGTTGTTGTTTTTTTTAAATCAGCATCCTGACATCAGCCTTACTCACTGCTTTGTACTTAGAAATCAATTTTGTGGTAAATGTTTCTCCCTCTCACCCTCTCCAACCCCTCCAAACCTCCAAGGAGGATGATCAAAAGAGGGATAGATTTATACAGCTTGGTCATCAACATGGATCCAATATCTGTTGGATCCATTGAACGGAAAACCAGCAGGAACAGGGGGAGAACACAACAGGAAACTTGAAATTAATGTGACTACATGGTTTATTTGACATCTTTATTTATCACTCTCTGGAAATGCAAATGATCTAAAAAGTTATTTGAAGTGCTTTAACATCCAACTGTCCTAATTAACATGCCTAAACGCCATTAAAAATGCAGAATAGGGTATGGCACCTCTCTAAAATTGTTCATAACCTAAAATAGGCACAGCAATATGGTAAAATATGGCCAGGCACAAGCAACCACATGGCATTGTAGAAAGATGTCAATTACAGAGTCTGACAAGCTTGGGCCTGAAGCTTAGCTTCCTCATTTACTCACTGTGTAACTTTTAGCCCCTCACTTTTCCTCTCTGTGCCTTGCTTTCCTCCTCTGTAAGATGGAAATAATACTTGCATTACAGTGAAATTATGGAGAATAATGATAATGTAGTGACTAGCACAGCACCTACTACATGGTGGATGCTTAATAAACATTAATGATCATCATTATCATTAACATTGCTATTTTCCACATCTTGGAACTGAATGTGTTCAAATGACAAACAGAAAAAAGTGTTGACAGGCCTAATTATACACAGCCTATATCCCCAAAGTTCATCTAAGCAATCTTGGAGAGGTAACTTCAGATTTTTGTATAGAAATATTATGACAGTTGGTGGATAGGTTGACGAATAAGAACATGGTGTCTATTTAAACACCAAAATACCCAAAGGGTCTCCTAAAGCCAAATGGCCAGTTATAAAGGAGTTTCAATCAGAAAATCAATTCAAAATTCTAAACTGGGGTGCCAAGACCACATCTTCTCTACCTGCATTCTTGATAAGAAAAAAAGAAAAAAAGAAACTTGGTGCTCTTCCCAACCCCTCAAATGAGAATGGGGTTCTCCAAGCTGCAAGCTTTCACCCCTAGCAGGGTGAGGGAGTTCCTGCAAGGTGAAAACAATCCAGAGAGAGAGTGAGGCATGTGAAGAAGCAGAACAAGGGACTCTGTTATGAGAAGCAGTACAGAAGCCACTGAGGACCAGGAGGAAGGGCTGGGGAAGCTAATGGAAAGGTCAAGGACTTGAGGAGCATCAGTGAAGGGGGTGAAGTAAGAGCAAGGGAGAGTATTCTGATCATGCCCTCCCCTTCCCCTTTACTGGAATCCTTGAGGTGAGCAAAGGCTAACGCCAGCAAAGGACAAGTGCACGGGCATAACGGGTACTGACACGTACCTAAGTATCATGCATCATTCCTTCCCTTCCCCCGGTTACTCCTGCCTCGCCACCGCTAGGCCACACTTGGCACTGGGACAAAATGAGAGTGAAATTCCAATTTACTACAATAAATTAGAAAAGAACACCTCCATTTATCCGGTCAGCTTCTTTCTGTTCAAGAGAAAGCTCAGGGCATCTCTAGAGCTCTAGACAACTTTTGAGGCTAAGATGGAGAAGGTGGTTAAAAACATGCACAATTTGAAGTGGTGGTTGAATTTGGACCATGTAATTATATTGGAAATGACACTGGTGCGTCAGGAAAAGTGAACCCTGAAGGTGACAGACTAACTCAAAGAGGAGTTGCTGAAAGAATTTCACCATATTTGTTGAAATAAGTTGGAGACAGGTTTTTCCAACAGGAGATTTCAGCCATAACCAGAGTGACTATATATCCTGGTTTATGACTTCTGACCCAATGCAATTATAAATACCGTTTCTTTCACTTTTAAAGTGTCATGTTTTAAATAATAAATTGTATCATCAATCTAGCCATAACCTATACAGCAGTGGTCCCCAGCCTTTTTGGCACCAGGAAGCAGTTTCATGGAAGACAATTTTTCCACGGACAGGGGTGGGGAGATGGCTTCGGGATGATTCAAGTGCATTACATTTATTGTGCACTTTATTTCTATTTTTATTACATTGTAATATATAATGAAATAATTATACAACTCATCATAATGCTGACAGGAGGCGGAGCTCAGGTGGTAATGCAAGCGATGTAGAGCAGCTGTAAATACAGATGAAGCTTCGCTCACTCACCCGCCGCTCACCTCCTGCTACACGGCCCGGTTCCTAACAGGCCACAGACCAGTACCGGTCCATGGCCCGGGGGTTGGGGACCCCTGCTATACAGCATATACCATCAACCTTAGACGACTAAGGATATTTCAGAGTTCATGATTTTATTTGCGTTTTATCAAGAACACTCATCACAGTGGCCTGTGAAAGGAGCTTCATCAAACCCCTAGAGACGTACCAAGCACAGATTGAAAACCCTAACCTACCTTGGCAGGATGTGCTGCTTCCTATCCATAAAATCCGACAGCATCGCCCCATACTGGTGAAAAGAGATGTGTCAGAAGGTATAAGTCATTTCAGTGTAAACAAATAGAATCTTGATTAAAAGATTTCCCATAGAATAACTAGCTGTCAGAATACAAGAACTGGCAGGACTTCCCTGGTGGTCCAGTGGTAAAGAATCCGCCTTCCAATGCAGGGGATGTGGGTTCCATCCCTGGTCAGGGAACTAAGATCCCACATGCCGTGGGGCAACTAAGCCTATGTGCCACAACTACTGAGTTCAGGTGTCTCAACTAGAGAGACTGCATGCTGCAAACTACAGAGCCCACACGCTCTGGAGCCTGTGTGCCACAACTAGAGAGAAGCCCACGCACCACAGCAAAGAGCCCACGTGCCGCAACAAAAGATCCCGCATGCCACAATGAAGATCCCGTGCCGCAACTAAGACCCGATGCCGCTAAAAATAAATAAATAAATAAATATAAATCTTAAAAAAAAAAATACAAGAACTGGCAATATCTATGGATAGTGGAGTGAAAGCCAGGGCCTGTACTGACCACAAGGATGAATTAGCAGAGGAGAACCATGGTGAGATGAAAACATAAAACAAAAATAAAAGGAATTATGACTAAGGATATTGGGAACAGGCTGACAATTCTCCCCACCAATTAGATTACATTCATACATACTCTCTTTATTCATCCAACAGGCATTTATGAAGTGCTCACTATGTGCCAGGCATGTTGCTAGGTATTAAGAATACAAAGAAAATAATACGTAGTCGTCACTGTGAAAATGCTCAGAGTCTTCTATAGGAGACAAACCTGTAGGTACCAGAATATAAAGGAAATTTTATTTAAATGTCTATTTAAATTTCATTTAAAATTTAAACTATTTAAATTTTATTTAAATAAAATACTTAGTATAGTGCTTGGCATAGGGTAAACTAACTATAAATGTTACCTATTATTAACAGTATAATACTCTGTTCCCATTCACTGGCTCCCAAAAAAAGATGAATTTTCAAAGAGTGAAGACTTTGATAAGCAACCTAAGGTCAGGGAAGAGGCACCCAAGGGCATAAGCTTTAGAAACAACAGAAGCTTTTTCTCAATTTGTGCAAATTGAGGGTGGCAACTAACTTGCTTAAGGTGATAAAGCACAAGTTTGGGAAGATATATGGAAGGGATGATATTATGAGAAAGAAAAACATGAGACATTCTGCTTGGGGAAAGAAGGAGTATGCAATCCACTTTTACTAAATCTCTGCTTTGTAGTGCATGATGTAAATCCTTTTTCCTGTCTTCTCTGGAAATCTTCAGTGAAGCCTGAACTGCAGTATATGTGTGTGTGTGTGTGTGTCTGTCTGTCTGTCTGTCTGGTGCTAATGTTCTGCTTAAGGTTGGCTCTGGTTGAGGAAAGGAGCTTCTGGAGGAGAGAATGGAGAGAGGACGGACTGATCACAGCAAGGTCCATAAGCAAAACAAGACAAAACAAAGCAAAAGCATACCATTATAGGTGGAAGATAAAGGAAAGGTGAAAGCAGAATGAGACCAGTAAAAAGGAGAATAGTCAGCTCTACCTGGGGAGGTCAGGAAAGGTTATCCAAAGTAGGTGGTATATGAGCTGAGTCATAAAGAATGGGTATTTCACCAGGGAAGATGGCGGAACAGGAGCGAGGAATAAGGGATCAATATGTGGGAGAGTATGCAGACTGTGGCATCCAATTCCATCAAATAAAAGTAGTTCAACTCATCTGGAGAAGAAGCTGCAGAGGAAGCAAGAGAGAACTCAAACAATATAGCACCTTGAGCTCTTTATACAAGGATAAAATCGAGCCATCTAAGAGATGGATCAAAATAAAGAATTCAGGAATGGCAAATCACAGTAAATGAACTCACCTTTCTTGAATTTTCTTTCTTTTTTATTGTTTTTGTTAGTTTTCAATAGAAGGCAGTGCATATAAATTGACTTTATACTCCGTATCTTAAAAGAAGTCCCTAGTTTGTGTACTTTTATGGTGTTCCAGGTTCTAACAACCTACGTACAGATTCTGATCTCTTCATTCCCTACAGTGTTGGACACCTAAGTGTTCCAGGAGTAAACAGATCACTAACCAGCAGAACTGTTACTTGATTTCCTAAACTATTCCATCAAAATTAAAGGCTCTTGCCTCTAGAAAAGGCTTCCTCGTCTCTGTTTTCTAGCAGAAAAATGGGAAATTTTCTAGAATTGCAATGAACTGCTTTTTGGTAAAACATTCCAGTGATTAACAATTCACATTGCTGTGACTGTAGTACTTAGTAAGCTTAGTCATTTCCCTTATCTATCTCTAGTGAAGAAGATCAAATTATCTTCTGTACCATATTCATATATTTAAAATCATGCTAATTTTCATTTCCAGAGGCTGAATAATTTTTTAACCACTTCTCACATATACAATTTTCAGTTCTTTAATCCTTCCTCTGCTTTCATAACTTCATGAATAAGCTTATCCTATCTTGTTCCAGATTGTCATTCTTTAAGAAGGCTTTCCTGTGAAATCCAGACCTCACTCATACCTGGGCTTCCTCTCTTAACTGCATAATTTCATATGAATTACCTCCTCTGCAGTGCTGATATAAATTCTTAAGTCTTATCTCCCTCACTTGCTGAATGTTTCACAAGGGCAGGGAACAGGCTTTATATTTTTATAGGAAGTGCCACTCCATTCTTGACTTTTTCCCTCTTAGATTCTGTAATATCAGAACCTCCTCTAACAGAAAAACAATATAATTATATCAACAAACATGTAAAAGGCACTCGATAGCATCCATCAGCCATCTTAAATAAAACTCTAATTAAGAAAGGGATAACAGGATTCACCTTAAAGACTATATACCAAAATTCATCAGTAAACACTGAATACAGGGAAACATTGAAACCATTTCCATTCAAATAAAGAAAAAAAAATAGAGACTCCTGCTTCACCATTATCATGTTTCAACATTGCCTTTGAAGTTCTAGCTAATGAAATGAGACTCCCAAATTACATGATTAACAAAAACATTGGGAAGAAAAGAGACAAAATGTCTTTAGTTCAAATTTGAGAAACAAGTAGATTTAATAAGATAATTCAACATGGTAGCTGTATTTGAATAAAAATACAAAAAAATCAATAGCATTTTACAAAAGCAATAATAATTAATTATTAGTGGAGATGTGAAACATAAATACTATTCACGAAACCAATATAAACTATAAAATATGCAAGAATAAATTCTTAATAAAGTTACATCTTCATAAATAAAACTTTAAAATCATATAAAAGACATAAAGTAAGAATTGAAAAATACAGTTATAAGGTCAATGTTTTGTGGTGAGTGTGTAAACTGACAAATGACTTTAAAACTTATGTGATGACTAGAAAGCCAAAAATGTTTGCAAAAAAAGAATTCTAAAAGAGTACTTTCCTTACCAGATATTTTAACAGTCCATAAAGATGCCATAATCAATATAGCATGGTACGGCTACTGGGATAGACAAAATATCAATAAAAAAGAATAGAGTCCAGAAAATATGTATCCAGAGGATGTAACAGATGACAAAAGTTGCATTTCAAATCAGTGGGAAACGATACTTTATTTATTAAATGGCGATGACAGTTGGCATCCATGTGGAAAAAAATAAAGTTAGACCCCTATCTCATACAATGTATAAAATAAATAAAATTATATTTTGAAAAACTAAATGTCAAAAAATTAAATAACAGCATTAGAAAACAAAATATTTTAAGAACTCTGAAGTGAGGAATATTTCTTAAACAAATCAGGATACTAAGATGCTTACTTAAAGGGTTTATAAAATTTGCACTTTGCTTTCCACGTATATTTCACATAGTTTTTCAGAATGAGTTCTATAATCAAATGAATTTTATTTCTATTTTCACACTGTATTGTAAAATATTTCACTTGATGTTTTGTAACATTAATTCTGCATGATAAGCAGCAAGATTATTTTCTTTTTCAGCTCATCTATTGAATTTGGTAGAATTTGGTTCTTTTTTTTAAATTTCAGAATACTGTTGGACGCTCTTTTTTTAAATTAATTAATTTATTTATTTATTTTTGGCTGCGTTGGGTCTTCATTGTTGCGTGCAGGCTTTCTCTAGTTGTGGTGAGTGGGGGCTACTCTTTGTTGTGGTGCGCGGGCTTCTCATTGCGGTGGCTTCTCTTGTTGCGGAGCACGGGCTCTAGGCACGCAGGCTTCAGTAGTTGTGGCACACGGGCTCAGTAGTTGTGGCTCGTGGGCTTAATTGCTCTGTGGCATGTGGGACCTTCCCAGACCAGGGCTGGAACCCGTGTTCCCTGAATTGGCAGGCAGATTCTTAACCACTGCGCCACCAGGGAAGTCCCAGATGCTCTTCTTAAGTGTGCTTCTTCAGTCTTCTTAAGAGCACTTCTTCATCTTCTTGATAAAGTTCTCTTCCAGTTTTTTCATTATTTCTGATTTAATGGGAGCCCACTCTTTTAGCTGACCAGTTGTTGTTCCTCATCTAGAATATTCTTAAAAGAACTGTGAATAGCCTTTCCCTCTCTTGCCTGGATGTTTCTTTAGCAAAGATACCTGCTAGACAGATCCCATTTTTCAGGCAGTGGGAAACGCATCATGGATATCCCAGCTGCAGCTCTTCTGGGTTTTGTAGTCAGCATTTTGGAAGTTGTTTGAGGGCATCCATTATAACCTGGGTCTTTTGGTAGACTTCTCCAATTCATAAGGTATGAACACACTAAAGCAGTTTTCCTCCAGTTCTTCTGGGGTCAACAGGATTAGAAGGCCCCTCCAAGAATGACAAACAGCAAGATTCCTTCACCTATATTAGTGAAGATAACATTAGCTGCTATAAAAATTTAGTGGTTTAACACAACAGAACTTTATTTAGTGCTCAAGCAGCGGTCCAGTGTAATTCTTGTTGGTCTACAGCTTTCCTCCACGTGGTGATACAAAGACCCATACTCCTTCAGTCTTGTGGCTCTGACATTTCTTACGTCCTCAGAGGCTCCCACAACTAGGCAGCAGACAGGGAATGACAGCATGGAGAAGTCACACCTGCTTCCTGACAGCCTTGGCCTAGAAATGACAAACATCATGTTCTTTTGCATTCCATTTATGAAAACTATTATAGATACAAAGCCCCACTTAGATGCAAGGGAGACTGGGAAATGTCATCTGGTGGAGTAGCTGCTTCTTGGCAATAATTCTTTATTATTCATGGGGAGCTCACATTTCAGTGAACTATATTAGGTGTCTGTGTCACATTATCCTAGCCCTCAGAGAGAGTTAAGGCTTCTCCTCTGCCCCCTGCCCTAAGTCCCTCACAATATAATGAGGCAAGAAACTTATTTTTTGTTCAGGAAGTGACAAAAGAGCAAGAAGTGGTCACTTTATGACAAGGCCTGTAAGGAAGAGATCGCTTATAGCATTTAGGGAAGTATAAAAGCCATAAAAGTTAAGAGTTAGATGAGAATGCCATGGATAAGAAGGTTTCAGAAGTTAAAATAAAAATAGCATAGGGTCTTGGGGAGAATTTTTTTTTTTAAAATGGGGAGAAGAAGTTTAAAAGCATCATAGTCATGTAAGAACTAGAACAATGTAAGGGTGGCTTGTAGAGGAACATTAAGGAAGATAGAGATTGAGACACAAAATACATAACCAGTCCGTATGAGAGTCATAAAAATTCTTTGTTTAAATATTATTTCATTCAATTAGGAACAATCAGACATACAAAATCAAATACACTCAAGTAACCAGTATTTAGTGAGTTTTTAATGTATTCTTACTTTTGTAGCAATTATCTGCATTTTCTTTATTCTGCTAGAGGATTTCATTTTCAAGAAGCTATGTGGGAAAATAAGTCCCCACCTACAATTTGTAAACTTATCTTAAACTTTAAAATTTATCATCAGTGTGTCAAGCACTTAGGAGATTTAACACCATTATATTTCTCTCACCTAATTTGTTTAATTCATGGATTTGGAGAAAAACTTGCAAGAGTTAAAAAGAAAAAATGCAAGGGGTATTTTAGGGTTGCTTTTTTTTTTTTTTTTTTTAGTAACATAACTAATTACTATATACAGTATTTAAATCCTATCTATTAGGACCTGTTTAAACATTTGCCACGCATCTTCAAAGGTATTTGCTCAGAGAATTTCTGATTTCATTTCATATGGTCACTAAAAAGTCTCTAAGATAACTTCAGAAAAAAGGAAAACCCTTGCAAAGGAATGATGCTTCTCATTCATGTCAAATGATGAAAAGCTTACAGTCAACAAATAAGAGACCTCACAAGGACTCCACACAGCATTCATCACAGCCTCCCTCACCAGACCAGACCCACTTCAAAACCTTCAAACCAAAAGAAACCCAGCAAGGGAAGTTTGCCAACTCTTCTTGCCAAGTTGGCAGAGCCCTAAAGGTTTGAATGGGCTTCTCGACGTATCAGATAAAGGCAGGCATTTGGAGCCTGTGAAGCCTCCCTGGGCATAATCAGACCTGAGGTGAAATTCCATCAACCACTGCCATTTGCATACGATGTCAGGTATGCAGATGGCACAACTTAGGGCTCTGGCTAAGTGAATAATTTTGCTAAGAAATAAGACAGAAAAAAAAATCTTAGCGTAAACACGAAGTAGGAAAGTTTTTTTCTCCTCAAGATGATCTTTTTCAGCTTTGATCTTTGAGACATGGGAGGACAAACTGGGTCTGAGGCAAGAGAAACTCCTCTCAGGTCAAGTACACATTTGCTTACGAAAGAGGTGAGAACAGACTCAGGGACTGGAATTCCTTCCTGCCCGAAGCTTTATCTGCCAGGAAACATTGCTTCTGAGCTGCCTCCTAGCTTCTGGGCAGCAAGGCCTCCATTCATTTCTAAATGAGTAAGCAATTAGACTGCTTGACTGACTTTAGTTTTCCCGCCTTCCACTTTTCTTTAACCAGGATTTCTTTCATTCATTCACTGCCCCAATCCCTCCTACACTCAATGGATCCCTCCACCACTAGCTTTCACCCAGCCGTGTGGTTATTCACACAACAGTATCTTCTTATTCCTTCACAGTGGGAACTCCCTGACTCAGAATTCAATGCTTTTTCTCTTCAGATGGCAAACACAGAATGTTTCCTCATGCACTGGGAAACAAAGGACAACTCACTTGTCATACGATTGCTACAAATCACTCCCAAGTTTCCCCTTGCATTTAATTTCTCTTTAAATATATCTTCTTATCGGAAAAGAAAATCTACCTGTTTGCTCTGGCTAATACCATGAGTCTTCACAGATATCCTTCCTGCTGCCTCTATATTGTAAATTCATTTTAATCTACCCTACTCTTGACCTCCCTGGGAATTCCTGCCAGCTAGAACAGACTTTCTGTATCTCTCTGTCTCATTAACTCTCCGTCTCATTTCAAATCCAACTGAAGTCATTTTTTTTTCTCCCTTCAGACTGTATATCTTAAATAATAAATAGGTTGACAGAAATTAACTTCTTATTGAATTGTGTAGTATAGTTCCATGGAGCAAGTCACGGTAGAGGTGCCATGGAAAGCTCTGTACAGAATGAAATTTTATTGTACCTCATGATAGTTAAAGTATCATGCCCTAGAAAAGATGATTAAATCAAACATGCAACAATATATACAACTTTTTTTTCCAATGTCAGCATTGTGGAGATTTATAATTTTATAATTTATGTGGAGATTCTTCCACTGTAAAATTTAAAAAATAGTTGGAGAGCCATTGGAGTTGGGCTTTTTCATAAACCAAACTCAACAGACATTATGTTTAAATATTCCAAGTGTGGTGTGAAGTTAATTAAATTTTATGAGGCAAAATATATTTCAGATTATCTCTAAAGCGATTTTCAGGATAAAAGAAATCCAAAATGACCACAGATACTAGCTGGACTGGGAATGGTCTTTTTTTCCAAAATTATATATATGTATGTGTATGTATGTATATATAAACACACATATATATTTAAATACATAATTAAAGAATATATACATACCATTTTTCTTACTCAAAAAATAACCCTAATCTATCTTCAAGTTCACTCCTATCAACTCTTGCTTCCATCACTATCCAAACAGTCTTCCTAGATAACCAATGCATCAGCTCTAAGGAAAAGCAGTTAAGATTTGGCGTTCTTTCATTCTGTCATGCCAAACATCTCAAAGGATGTTGAGGAATAGAGAAATCATGCAGGTGATCTTAAATTATCTTCTGATTTACCAAAACACATTTGCCAACCTGCCATTCTGGCACTGCCCCCCCAACCCCATCTTACTGTACCATTCACTCCCTGCATCTGCTTTTTCCCAATACTTGTCACCAGGTTATTAAAAGCTCACTTCTTTAGTTTCAGAGTTTCTCTATGAAACTCATATAAAAATAACACATAATAAATAGAACAGAATTTCTAAAACTTAACTTCCACTTTGTGAAGAAAACTTTCCTCTAAGAGGACTGTATGTATGGAATAGGGAAACTAGACAGAAGTTCTCTGTGCCCTCCTGAAAATAAAAACTCTGTGATACAGACTGGAGAGTCTGGTGAAGATAAAGAGGTTATTCCATTTTTATCTCTCCACCTCTGCATCTTCTTCCATAAACACAATCCAATTATGAGTTCTCCTGAGACAGGATAAAACTCGCTCCAGAGTCATTACATCATTCTATCATTTCCATCCTAATCTGTATGTGATCCAAATTATTCCCACTTAATGACACTAAAATATTCAGAGAGAGGAGAATTAAAAACTGGCAACTTTTCCATCTACGGAAAGGAGGTAAAATACAAAAATAAGTAAATAAGTGGTATCTTTTTAGTTTGATGATTTGTGAAATAAGCATCTAAATTTTCATGTGTTTCTCCCTTAATTAATCACAAAATATTTATATTTGTTTTTATTAAGGAATTATACAATATATTCTGAACACCCAAGAGACATTTTTTCTTTTCAGTATAGTTTTCTACTGGCAAGTAAGCTTAGAGTCCAGAGAAACTGCTTTCAATCTGACCACATGTCCTGATCAAATACAATCCTTGAGGAAGTTCAAAAGGCTGCCATAAATCTAGAAAACTTAAGCACCACTGCTAAGATACTAGGAAAGCATAAGACTTTCTCAAGCAATCCATCTGTACCCTAAAATAATCTTAAATAAATTTTTAAGTTAAAAATGGATTTTTCCTCACATTTCTAAATAGTTGCTTTGCCAATAAAGATTTTTAAAAGGGAATTTAAATATATCAGGTTGAAGTAAAATCTACAGTTTTAATGTCTAAACATCTAAAGGTAATTATGTTACCTTTACTTTTTTATTAAAGCATATGGATTAAAATATGTATAAATATATGATGCATAGGAGTTGAACCACAAGAGTCTAACTTATTGCAGAATCTTAAAAACAACATATTAATATTAAATAGTTAATAACGGTCAATATTTTTTAGTATTTATCATGTGCCAGATATTATTTTAAGCATTTAACTTATACAAAATCATTTAATCCCCACACAAATCTAAGAGGTAGGAAGTATATTTAACCTCATTAAGAATGAGGAACTGAGGCAAACAGAAGTTAAATAACTTGCCGAATATCAAACAGGTATTATGAAATGAAGCCTGGAAGCAAACATAGGAGGTCTGGGTTCAGAGTCCACTCTTTAAACCACTACATAATATATTCAGCATAATTATTGCTCATCGTGTAGTTTTTCTCTTATGGACACATAGTCTGTAACATACTGGAAACTTCTAATGGGCAGAAACACCATTTTATTCATCTTCATATATTCAGGCACTAAAAAATATTCAATATACAATTAGTTAATAAAAGACATTACAATTTATTCCCTGCTCTGCTAAATAATTTTAAATGCACATCATTGATAATGGTTGCACTGACCTAACTTTAAATTTTTAAATGTACGTAATGAATAAATTGTGCACTAACTTTAATAAAAAACAAAATAAAGGGAAGGGGAAAACTAGTTACAAAAATTCCACGACCATAACAGATCAAGTGTCTTTTAGTATTCCATATCCACTTATGGTCCTTTTCATTTGTATAATTTGTTTTATAGTGTTGATATTATAAGGCACAGTGAGCAGTTTCATATTCTGTTATTTTCTTTATCATTACATACAGGATTTTCCATAGTCTGAAAATTATAAAGTTGAATGGCTGCATATAAGCCTACTGAGTGGAAGCACAGCAACTTCTTTAACTAATCCCCTACTATTGGATATGTAGGTTGTTTCTATTTTGTTGTCTTAATTATAATGCTGTAAGAAAAAAATGGATTGACACATGGATAGATGACTACATGGAGAGAAACAAGATGACTACATGGAGAGAAACATGATAGGACAAGGATAGTCAGACATCAATGGTAGACCTGGGAGGTAGACATAAGGGGGTTCACTGTGAAATTCTTTCAACTTTGTTGTGTGTTTGAAAACTACTGTAATAAAATATTGAAAAAATAATATCTTAATGAATAAAAATAGTTATTTAATAAAATGTCAGCTTCACAAGGACAGGGATTTTTGTCTGATTTCTTTATTCTGCTGGGGCCTAGACCAGTACCTAGAACACAGAGGTTCATACTTCATAATATTTTGTTGAATGTGAACAATTTGAATATTATAATGGCACAAGAAATATATAAGAAATCAGGATTATCTCCACCTCCCTATGTTTGTAGTTGTCACTTGTTGTGGGTTGTAGCTGTTTGGTTGTTTAGTGACTTTCCTAAATGATTTGTGTGAAGACTGCATTTTTTGTCATGTATGTCCACTGAGGCCTCTGCTCTGTTGACTACTGATTTTATAGAAATTTCCTTAAAAGTTTGGAGACAAAAAAGAAAAGAGTAAAGGAAATGAAAGGTAGGAAAGGAAAGGGGAGGAGAGGAGAGGGGAGGAGAGGAGAAAAAAAGGAAAGGAAAGAAACGAAGGAAAAGAAAGAAAAGAAAAAAGTACTCTTCCATCTTTCCAGATTGGCTCCTGTTGGGGCACTTCTTCAACACTTATTCAGGCTATTTACAACTCTGCCTTAGCTTTCACTTCCTTCCTCCACTGAGACTAAAGCTGAGCCAGAGGTGAAAGCCAAGCGTCTTCTTAGGTCTTTCCTGAGCATATATAAAGCCCTGGGCATGTGTATGGCTTTCCAGATTCTCTGCATATGCAGAAGCCTTTCAAAGCATTTTTTTCCCTATCTATCTCCTTCCCAGGCCCCTTCCTTCTCAGGTTTTCTGATCTGTCTGATTGTATAATCAGACAGATTGTACAATCTGTACAACTTGTACAATCTCTTATCCTTTGTCTTAGGTAACCACAGCTCGTGTATTTGCCTTTAAACACTTTCAACAAATGCTGTCTGGGAGGTTGCCCAAGCCATGGGAAAGCTCTGAGGTGAAACAAAGACAAGGCTTTCAGGTGACCCTCAGGGAGGCAACAAACAGATCAATGCACACAACCATAATTCTCAGAGAACAGGGTCTATATTGCTCACTCTGGCACCAGCAAGCTGCACCAGGAACATGTGCCACTGTCTTCATGGCCACTGCTATCCTGGGAAGTGAGGGACAGTAGGCAGGTAAGTTAAAATACAACAATGCTCTCTCACCAAATTTCAGATATTTCCTTTTCTTTAAGTGTTCCCCTGGTTGTTTTAAGTTTTTTGCTGTTAGGTTTGAGAGATCTGAAAATTTTGATTATGATAGTTTTTGCCAGCTTAATCATTGCTTTACTAGAGAGATGGAGATTTGGAAATCCCTACTCTGCTATTTTTTTGGTAATGTCCCTCATAGGAAGATCTCATTAGCAATTTAATTCCTTTACATGTCATAGGTCTATTCAGACTTTATATTTCTTCTTGAGTCAGGTTTAGGACTTTACATATTTCCAGGAATTCGTCCAGTTTATCTAAGTTGACTAATATTTTGGCATAGGTTGTTCATAATTGTCCCTTGTAATCCTTTTAATTTCTTTAGGGTCAGTAAGGACGGCCCTTCTTTCTTTCATTCTCGATATTGGTAATTTGTGTCTCTTATTTCTCTTGATTAGTCTAGCATATGGTCTATGCTGGAAAATGTTCTCTGTTACTTGAGAAAAATATATATTCTGAATTCACTGGGTGGAGCACTTGTATATACATCAGTTAGGGTGAATTGGTTGATAGCACTGTTCCAATTTTATGTCTCCTCATTCATTCAACTGTTAAGAGTAAGATATGAAAATCTCCAATTATTATTACTGAATATACTATTTCTCCTTTCAATTATGTCAGTTTTTGCTTCATGCATTTTGAGGCTTTGTTATTAGGTGTGTATACATTTATAATTGTTATTTCTTCCCGTTGTATGGATCTTCTCAACATGATAAATTATACCGCTTTGTCTCTAGTAATATTTCTTGCCTGATAGCAACTACAACACTCTTATGGTTACTGTTTGCATGTATATCTTTCTCCATCCTTTTATTTTCAACATATTTGTATCTTTGTAACATGTGTCTCTCATAGAAAACATATAGATGTATCTTGCTATTTTTATGCAATCTGATCATCTCTGCTTTTGATTGGGGCATTTGGAATGTTTACATTTAATGGAATTTTTGATATGATTAGATTTACATGTGCAATTTGCCTATTTGTTTTCTATATCTTTTAAAGAAGTTAATAAAAGAAATGTGAAAAAATGTATTTAATAGTCTTTTATATCAAAACATATTTATCATTTGTGGTACTTTTTATTTGTTTATTTGTTTCACATTACCATCTACTATAGGTTTTTTTCAGCCTGAGGAACTTTAGTATTTCTTTTAAGAATTTTTTATAAGAAAGGTCTGCACTCTTTGTTTATCTGGAAATGACTTTATTTCACCTTTATTTTTTAAGGAATTTTGGTGAGTATTGGATCCTTAGCTGGAAGGGTTTTTTGGTTTTGTTTTTTTTCTTTCAGCACTTTGAATATCTTATTCCACTACATTCTGGCCACCACTGTATCAGAATAAAAGTTAGCCATTAATCATATTGATGGCCTTTTCTGTTGTGTGGATCTCTTTATATTTATTTTACTAATGGTTCTTGGAGTTTCCTAGATGTGTGGATTAATGTTTCTCATCAAATTTGAGAAGATATTGGCCATTATTTCTTCAAATATTTAATCACTCCCTTTCTCTGTTCTATTCCTGGGACTCCCATCACACTTGTGTTGTTATGCTTGTCCTTGTCCCACAGCTCTATGAGGCTTTGTTCATTTCTCTTCAATCATTTTTCTCTGTTCTTCAGAATGGATAATTTTAATTGATCTATCTTCAGGCTCACCAATTCTTTCTTCTGACATCTTTAATCTGCTATTAGACACTCTTAGGGCTTTTTCATTTCAGTTATTGTACTCTTTAAATCCAGAATGCTAAAATGTCTGCCTTGTTATTGAGAATCTCTATTTGTTGATTTATTATTGTCATACTTTCCTTTAATTATTTAAACATATTCCCTTTAGTTCCTTGGATATATTTATAATACTGTTCTGAATTCTTTACTCAACTGAACATCTGGAGACACTCAGTGACAGTTTCTATTAACTGCTTTTTTGTTGTGGTGGTAAAATACACATAACATAAAATTTACCATTTAACTCTCTGTAAGTGCACAGTTCAGGGTCAGTAAGTACACTCTTATTGTTATGCAACCACCACCACCATCATCAATCTCAAGACCTCTTCATCTTCCCAAACTGAAACTCTGCACCCATTAAACAACAACTCCCCATTCCTCTGGGCCCCTGGCAACCACCATTCTACTTTTTGAATGTTTTTTTCCTCTTGAGAATCAGTCACAGGTTCCTGTTTGTTTGCATGTTTCATATTTTTTTTTGAAAACCAGACATTTTGGATAACATACTTTAGTCGATCTGAAATCTGATTATTTTCCCTCTGAAGATTGTTGTTGTTGTTTGTTGTTGTTGTTGTTGTTGTTGGGGAGGTGGTTTATGTGCTCATTTTGTTAGGCACTTACTTGGGCTAAATCTCTGAAACAAGTCTTTCCCATGATGAGAAGTCTCTAATATCTTTGCTTAGATTTTTTAATTCCTGCTTTTATTTTTAATCCCAGCTTGTGAAGAATTGCCCCTACTTAACTGCAGCTGAGTTGTCAGCCAATGATTGGACAGTAATTTTGCTCAAACATCTTTCTGTGGGTAAGAGAGCACAATCAAAGCTCTGGCTATTTAAAAATCTCTGGCTTTTCTATTCTGGGCCCTGTTTGTCTCTTGTGCACATAGATATAGCTTCAGGGAGGGCCAAGGGTATACGAAAGTCTTTGAGCTTCCCTAGTCTCCACTGCACATGTATTCAGCCTCAGCCAGAAATATGTTTGTCCCAACTACAACCACAACTCAGGCTTTGACCCTTCACCTGGCTAAGATCTTCACTTCCACTGACAGTTCTTCTGGGCATGATTGTCATCCACATCCAAGTCAAGTGAGTCTCTTGACCACAGCAGCATAGCCTGCTCCTTGCTGGCAGAATTTCCATACCAACCAAACTGAGAAGGTGGGGACGGGAGCAAGAATGCTGAAATTTCCAATATACTTATCTGCTATTCAACAGTCTTTGAAGTGTAAATTCTTCTCAAATTGTTGTATTCCATGGTTTGTTTTTCAGAGTTCTGAAATGGTTTTGGGGTTTTTTTGGTCCCGCTTTAAAGGTTTTTGTTTTTCGTTGTTTTTTTTTTTTTTTTAGAGAATTTACCAACCTCCTCGTTCTGTTATAGCCTGAAGTCTGCTCTTTAATCACTTTTATTCAGAGGGGAAATCCTCAAAGTGGGGTCCTCAGATTGGCATGTCAGCATCAACAGGGAACTTGTTAGAAATGCATATTCTCGGGCTCCACCCCAGACCTATATTGATCCAGAAACCTACAAAGCGCTCAGTAATCTATATTTTAACAAGCCTTTTAGGCAATTCTGATGCACACTAAAGATTAGAAATATTAGAAATATTCTCTGACTCAGAGCATGTTTAATAATAATAATTGTTGTTGAAGTTCTCTATTTCAGGGGAAAATAGACAAATATAAGAACACTGTAGGTGTCTTATCAAAGTTATTTTGTATTATCTGACAAAGGATTAATTAAGTGTTGGCATATCCTTTGAACTTGGGTCCAAAGACTGGCAGGAATATTTTTCTATTTTTAGGTTAAAAATTAGTGTTGCCTGATGTGTGCAAAGAAGTACTAGAAAGGATTTAAGAGCACCAACCTGAATGTTATCCAGATGTACTACCGTGCTACATTCAAACTTGTGGAAGCTGAGATTTAGTACTATTGCCTTTTCAAAAATGTATACTTCCCCCTATTACCATATTTCTTCACTAAAAAGACTTGACTATACCAGGATAATGAAGATGTATTTTTGCACAACTGGTATGTATGTTCCTAAAACCTACATTATTTATGGACCTGCATTTGAAAGGCATAAGGCCATTCTTCTTTCAACCAAAAGTATCCTTATAGTAACCAATTTGTAATTAATGATCTCTAAGCAACATTTAGTGAAAAAGCAAACTTTAGAATGCATATAATATATACTGTACTTATGCAAAGTTTTAAAACAAAGCAATATTACCTATTGTTTATAGATACATATGTATATAGAACTATGACAAACAGAAAGTTGCACTTCAAATGCATAATGATTGTTTCTGTGTGGAGGAGAAATAAAACTGGGAAGAGAAGTCAAAAAAGTTTTCAGCTTTATAGTGTTCTATTTCTTTTATTTAAAAATATGACAAAATCCTCACAAATTTTGAATATTAGAAATATTATCAATATTTGCACAGGATGAAGCAAAAGGAAGAATCCTGCGGTTAAAGAGTAGATACTGTAGTTTACTTGAACTAAGGGGCAATTCTCAGACAGAAGGACAGATAAGTCTAGAAATTACTGATTCTTCTATTCCCAGAAAATAACTCTGAGGGTTAAAAGTTATTTCCAGAGAATGAGGGTTAGACATAGGGATGAGACATGGGAATTTTATTCTCAAAGAATCAAATTTGTTATTCAGAGAAATCAGAAAAGGAGAGTTTAGAGGCACATAAATCTATGGCTACATCCTTATTCCCATAATTAATTACAGGTTAATTTAAATTAATGAATTCATGGTACAATGGTTAAAGATGGGGATACTGAGTCAGAGAGTCTCGTTAAAATATTGCGTCTGCCAATATTTTGTCATCCTAACCTCTCTGAACTTTTGATCTTTCATCTTTAAAGTGAGAATAATAACAGGACCCACCTCCTAGGACTACTGACACGATTGAAGGAGATAACACGTGTACCAACTTTACACAGTGCCCGACACAGAGCCAGTAACCTATAAAGGTTGGTTGTTGTGATCATTCCTTTGTTCATCTGTCCAGCAGTTAGTTGGTACGTACCTACTATATTTCAGACTCTCGGCTGGGTTCTGAGGATACAGCAAATGAGCAAGACAGACATAGTCCATGCCATTATAGAACCTATAATTTATCAGGGAAGGGAGACAGTTACCTAAGAAAATACACTAACTTTGATGGAGACACAGCAGGGAGGATGATAGTCCTGATTTGTATAGGGCATGCAGAGGGGTCTGCGGAAGGATTACTTAAGTGGAGACCTAAAGGATGAGTAGGAGTTCATCTGATGAATAGAGCAGGGGCTTAGGACTAATAGAGATGTAGAATTATTCGTGACTTAACAAAATCCAACTAGTGAATTACGCCTTTTTCCAATTATAGGAGAAATGAAACTTGGACATTTATAGATGTCTTTGTTGTGTACGTCCTACAGAGCTGACCCTGCAGGCACAGATGTCATATACAACACATCTGTGAGTCTGAGGCCTTGGGTGTGCTCAACCTCCAGATTGAGATGCAGATGTTGGTGGATATTTAGCTTAGTGGAGGGCTTTGTGCCCCTTGCAGCCATTTCTGAAAACTGGGGGTTTTGTTGTTGTTTTGTTTTGTTTGTGTTTTTGGGCCAGAAATAACCCTATAGCAAAAGCAGAGGAAGTGTTTTAGCTACAAGCTCCTGACATGTCACCTCTTGCATACTGTCTTCTGGAGAATGCTCTGATATTGTGAATTTCTCAGTCCTCCTGCCTCTTTCCCCCAAGTTGTTCATAGTTGAGTCCACTGACATTCTCCACACACAAGTTCTGTTCATCCCTGCTTCCAAAGCCAGTTGTGGAGACTCAGATACTTAAGCGGCTTCCACCTTCTCTGAGCTGGAGCTTGACTTGTATCACTTTTTCAGACCTGTAGTCTGGGTACCAACCTCAGCACTGACCCCTGGGCTCCAGACTGTTGCCCAGGTCTCTTCTGCTGCTATTCAAATCTGGGTTCAGGGGCCCCGGTAAGAATACGGGGTCTTCTCTGCCACCCTCCAAGGTACAGCACACTCCCAATCCTCTACCTCTTGTGTGCCTGATAAGCTTCTGTTGGATTCGTCCCTCCTTCCTTCCACTTCCAGGCCCGGCTGCCTGCTGGACCTGTACTGTATATGGGCCATCAATTCTGTTCTGTGGGATTCCTTAGCTTTTCCCCAGTGCCAAGTAATTGCTGGAACAGGGAAATGCTGCTGTTTCTTGTTCTTCCTGTGCTTTGAGAGACAGCCTCAGCCCATGTCCTGCCCTAAAGGATGAGCTTAGCTCACTTGATCCTGGCCTGGTAAGGTTTCAGGAAGCTAGAATATATCATGCTCCAAGATATAATAATTTCTGACTCTGGGTATTTAAATGTTTGAGAGAAAGGTTCCTTATAACCAATACTGCACAGGATGAAATGAACTACTATTAGGATAATCTTCCATCTATATTTACATGTAAAATCCTTTGGCTTATTTGGGGTTAACTAAAGCACCATTATCTATATTAGCTTTCTGCAAAAGAAACTCTTCCCTGCCACACACAGATATTTGGATTTCTGTTATCCAATAATTCAGGTTATTCCTCTTTATTTGGATATAACATCACCACATCTTACAATTATCCAGCACCTTTTCATCTTTCAGTTTTAGACTATAATGATAATAATTATGACAACTATGGTAATAACCATTTATCTAACACCTTGTATTTGAAAAACACTTTACAATGAGCAATTAGTTATTCCACCTCTGTAAAATAGTTACATATCATTATAATCACCTTTTCAGAGGAGGAAACTAGGACACAAAATAATGAATTTATTTTAACTTATTAAAAAAATAAAATTAATGACTTTTGGCCAAAGACAGAGCTGCAGCAATACGTGATCACGTAAAGCAAAAGGAAAGGGCTTTCTGAGTAAACCACAGGTCCACAGTGTCTATGACTGGACTCCTGAGATCCCCATCCAGAACTGGCCAGGTTCACGCCTCACTATCCTCCACTGCTTATCTCCAGTTTAGCAGTAAATGAAAACAGCTCCAAAGAATGAAAAAGGATTCTTAATAGTGCTGAAATTGAAAAGATTATTAAAGTGGCTTTCAAAGAAATTGCCCCACCTTGTATTTCTCTGGAGCCACAACAGATATAGTAAAGAAAACCATTCTCCCCCATAATCTGAAGGGATATAATCTAGTGATCCCAAAACACAAGAGACTTGACCTGCAGTATTTTGCTTGGACTTTTATTTCCTACTGCGCACTTGCAGGTCACATTCAGAGTCTCCTTGAGGATAAGGGATAGATGTTTAAAAACAGGAGCTCAATAAACTTTTTTTTTTGTATAGTTTTGAAATGGTATTACCTTTAACACAAGTAGATAAGCTACAGAAGCATGATATTATATCTACTATATAATTAGGTAGATATATAGACATATCCTGGAAGCTGTGTAAAGTACTTCCTAATTCTAAATTATTTGTTTTAAATATAAATCTATGCTTCTAAGCATTTAGGCCCCATTTAGCTAGCTAAACACAGTGAGAGCATTCATAAAAGTCCAGAATTTTTACCAAGGAATTTCCATTTCTGCAAAGAGGGCTCTCACATAATTATTTTTTCCTATCTTTGAGCATGATTTACCTATCTAAACATTTCTTAACAGAATTCCTTAAATGTTACATTTTTCCAAAAGTTAACTATGAAACAAAAATACAAAAGAAATGTAAAATAATATTCACCAATTATGAAACTATATTTTAAAATGCCATCCTCCCAAATCAAAAACAAAATGGAAACAAATGAACTTAAATGAGTATCCAGTTGAAAGCATAAACATATAGAAATACTGTATCTTTTAGAGATACACATTGAGATCAGCTATCGAGGAGGAATCCATACATTGAAAGAGACATAAAAGACATACCAACCAAGCAGCATATAAATCTTATTTGCAACACAATTCAAGCAAATATACGGTAAAAAATAAAATCATAAATTGATAGGAATAATATGAATATTGACTGGACAAATGATGATACTAAGGAAATTTTTCACATTTAAAAATGATATTTTTATGATGCTAAAATAAAAAGAGAAAAATACACTCCCTGTCTTTGAGAGGTGCATATCAAGATATTTACAGATAAAATGATATGATTCTTGGATTTGCTTCAAAATAATCTAGGTGTTTGAGTGGATGGAGGTGTAGATGAAACAAGATTGGTTAAGAGTTGAAAACTGATGAAGCTTCATGATGAGAAAATTGGATTCTTTATACTATTTTAATCTGCATGTGTACATGTTTAAAATTTTCTATCAACTTTAAAAAATAATAACAGAATTGATATAGCAATCTTTTGGGGGGGAGGTGGGAGGTGGGTTCAAATTCCTTTTTACTCAAGTTTACATTTTGGCAGCTCTTTCAGCAAGGATCTATGATTAATTTTTTCAATATTTATCTGAAAATGTCTTTATATGTGCCTCACTAGTGAATGATAGTTCCTGTGGGCAAAGAATTCCAGGTTGACATTAATTTCCCTCAGATATTACTTCATTGCCTTTTAGTATCTATTGTTGCTTATAATTTAGCTGTTTCTTCATAGGAAATACTTTCTTTCTGATGTCTTTTAAATCTTTACCTTTCTATTGTATGTTCTATAGCTTTACGATAATGTGTCCACTTCTTGATTTGATTTTTTCCTCACTAGAAATCAATAATGTGTGTTCTTTGAGATAATTTATTTCTTTGGCAATTGTGAAAATTTTTCAACTATCTTCTCCTCATATATTGCCTTTTTTTCAATCCTACTTTCTGGAGTTCCCATTGTATATGTGTTGAATGTCCGCCCTCTATCTAACTTTCCCTTTCATATTTACCATCTATTTATATCTCTGTGGTGCATTCTGGGTAATTCCTACAGTGCTATCCTCCAAGTCACTAATTCTCTCTTCAGTTACGTCTAATATGATGTTATAATATCTGTTATTAGAGTTTTTAATTCAAAGTCCACATTTTTCACTCATACGATTTGTATTTGTTTCTTTTAACATCTGCCTTTTCTTGACCATGATATTTTATCACTTTATCTTAGAGTTTCGATTCTCATTTTTAAAGCTTTAATTGTGTTAAACATATTTATTGATATTTTTGATTCTCTTTTAGGATGCTATCTAGCTACCTTAAGTTCTTGGGAGTCTGATCCTGATATCCATGACTCTTGCATATTTGGTGTGGATTTTGGACTGTTTCCTTTTTTTTTAAGTAATAGATTATCTTTTAGAAGAGTTTTAGATTTATGGAGAAATTGAGAAGATAGTATGGAAAGTTCCCATGTACTTCACATCCAGTTCCCCCTATTATTAACATCTTAAATAAGTGTGGTACATTGTTACAATTAATGAACCAACGCTGACATATAATTGTTTTCTAAGGTCCATAGTTTATTCATATTTCCTTAGTTCTACCTAATGTCTTCTTCTGTTTCAGGATATCATCCAGGATACTACATTATAGTTAGTTGACACGTCTCCTTAGGCTCCTCTTAGTTGTGAGAGTTTCTCCAATTTTCCTTTTTTAAATGATATCAAAATATGATAGTTTCAAGGTATATTGATCAAATATTTTGTTGAATGCCCCTCTATTGGAATTTGTATGATACTTTACTCACAATTAGATTGGAGTTATAAAGTTTGAGAGGAAAATAACAGAGGTAATGTGGCATTTTCAATATATCATATCAAAGTACATCCTATCAACATGATTTATCACTGTTGGTTGTGACTTTCATTACCTGGCTGAGGTGTTTATCAGGCTTATCCACTGTAAAGTTCCTAACGAGTTTTATAATTTCTGAAAATGAGATAATTTTGGCATGGCTTTTTCTTTGTGAGAAAACCCCATGGCCTGAGTCTTGGGCACTTACCTTCAGAGTGATTGTGAGTTTGCCTCTAACAGTAGCCCTGGGGGCCAATTTTTATGTTAATTTCTTGTGTTTGGGATTCTCAGACACATAGGTAGTGTAGATTTAAGTACCAAACACAAAGAAGTTTCAGGATCAAGATATCAACTTTTTAGGAGTCTTCCCCATAGTTTTCTTGAACCGGTAGGGAATTTTTTTCAAATCCATGCTTCAGTTGAGATTATAACAATTTGATGAACTTGGCTTTAGGGTAAGGATCTAAGCTCTACCCTCCTACTTTATGCAGTCCTATTTCTAATCCCCAAATGAGAACTAGCTTTGTGGGCCCTAGTGTCCAATGCCCCGTCACCATGTACGCTACCACAAGGCACTTACAGTATACAGTTTATATTATAGTTTTGGTTCACTTTGTTTTTTCAGTACTCCCTTATTTATGGCACCCAAAGATGTAATTTCTTTCTTGCAAGCTGACGAATATACTACAATTAATTTTTATTTTATTTTATCCATAACTTAAATGAGTTGTTGCAGGGAGATTTTCTGATTTCCTCAGTCAACCGTATCTTTAGAATCTAAAGTCCTTCCCTCAATCTAGTTGGGTCTCTCTCCCCCAATAACACATGTGTGAAAAATTCCTTCCCATGTTAACTGTTCTGTAATGATACCACTATTGTATTAAAAATTTTCTAAGTCTCAATGGTTTATATTATTAATAGGCAAAACACCTATCACAATGAACATCTAAAATCTTTTATTGAGTTGTGTGAAGAAATATTCAACAGAGATGTATCATTTTAACTTGTGTAATTTAAGTTAATTTAAGTAATTTAAGTGTAAATTGAATTTCAGCCATGAAAACTTCAGAGTAAATGGTTTTACTTTATTTTTATTCTAAAGACTGAACACACTGATCACACAAACGCTTCACGGGACCCCCACAAGCTAATGAAATGAAGCATGTGTCAGAGAAAAGAAGCAAGTATCTTTAATGGTGCACAAAATTATGAACCTAAAAAGTGATTATTTACTGTAATGAAACATAAAATAGAGGTTATAGCTTCAATGCCTTCACAGCCAGTTCTAAGTAACCTACCATTTTTATGTCTTAGTATTTTAAATTACAAGTGTATTACAAAATCAATTCATTGTTTTCAATGAAAAACCTAAATCAAGTAACATATTAAGAGATTGCTGCCCATAATTCTCATTGTCCATCGTTCTTCAAGCATGAAATAGAGAGTTCAATAGCTAAGCCAACCTACATAAAAACTTTTCCTAAGGCATGTCCTTGATTCTATTTCTCAATGAATGTTAAATCTTATTAACTGGCACATTAGCACTTTAAACTTTTGCCAATAGGTTTGAACAAGAAAAATCAATAATGACAATAATATTTCAGATTGAAAGATATAACTGGTTAAATACCTGCAACATGACAAAACATGAATGAGATAATAGCCTTTCCCTCTTTCCATGTAATGCAAATTTTCTGCATTTCATTTCCACATCTATACAAATAAATATTGTTCTCCTTCTCCCCCAGAACTTAAAAAATATAACCATAGTATTTAAAGAAAATGATAATATCCTAGCTATATAAACTTCTTAGAAATAAAAGGTAATACAGTGCTTAAAATAATTACTGCATAAACATGCATATGATCCTCAAGTTGCCTGCTATAAGTCTTTTTTAAAGTTTTGTCTTTTCATTTAGAGATCATCTAAAGATAAAGATATTATCTTTCTACAGCAAACTGGTCAAAACTGAAATATCTAACCATGTTAAAAATCCAGGATGAAAGATAGTAATACCTCAAAATTAAAATGAAATACCTACTACATGTGGTAGAAGCTGCCAGGGGTGTAAAAATGAGTAAGAAAGCCTCTTTTTTTCCAAAAAGTTTATGCCCTAATTGGGGAATGTATCCTTCCAGGTTCAATCAGCTTGGCCAGAATGAGAAAGGGCATTTTATCTGCACAGGGCTGCCCCTTTGACAGGGTTTTAGATGGGGCAGTTTCACTCAGAAGAGGAAGTAGGTATGTACTTAATATGATGAATAATTTCAAAATTAGCTTTAGAATAGAGGGGTCATGGTGACCAAAGTTAGAGGTGGAATAAACAAGGCATGTCCTCGGAATGGCCAATAAAAAGGAAAGTTCAAGCAGAGACATGACCTGGATTTTATACCCTCCCCTTCCTCTGCTAGGAAACATCTGAAAGGCTTAATGACAAATGGCAGACAAGATTAAGGCAATCAGGACTGGGTCAAACTTCTAAGAATAGAACTAGACAAGCTCATGTGGAATGAGGAAGACATATACTAGAAATCCAACTAGTGTGGGCAGCTGCAGAGTTTGTCCCTAGACTGAGATGCAAGTGAGGTAGTGAGAGGAAAAGGCAAGGCAGGGAGGAGCCTGTGTCGGTGTGACCACCAGCCTTTGCTCGGGTTGCTGTGATGAACCTTTGCTGCCAACACCATTAGTACCAGAGTTCCTTTCTTCAGTTCCAACACTGTTCACTCCATTTTAAGTGGCATGCCTGAATGGTCAGAGGAAGCTGTTTAACCAAAATCTGGATAACACGACTGCAGAACAGTGAGGAGGACTGCTGAAGCATAGCAAGATCTCTGTAAAATATATCTACATCGAACAGTGAAAAATACAACTGAGTGGGTCATTTCCTTCCTCTCCTGGAAAATAACTCATACTCCAAGATTGCTCCAGTGTCACCTCTTGTGGGAAGGCTTCCCTGACCACTCCAACATGTTGGCTTCATCTTTTCTGTTTCATTTTTCCTTTATTGAGAACCTTTCTAGTTCTTATTATATTAATGTGTAAATAAATATTTATACTTCAGACTGCACTTGGTTATAAGAATCTTTCCTACCTCAATGTCAAGACTAGTATACAATAGGTAATCAGTACATACTGTTGACTGTGAAAGAGAAAAAGGAAAGAAGGAAAAAAGGAAGAGGGCAAAATGAAGGGAAGAAAGAAGGAAGGGAAGAAGGGAGGGAGGGAGGACAAAGGTAGGCTGGTTCACTAGGTAACTGCATGTTGTCAGACCTGGCCTGGCTCCTGGTCCCTGCACTCCCCTTCCCCTCTATATTCCTCTCATCTGAGCCTCCTTATCGCCCCCAGCAGGCTTACCTACCTGCAGTGCCCAGGATCAATCCCACCTGACACAGTCAGATCTTAAGCCTTATTTTCCATAGATTTAGCATCACATCCCTTCCTGAAGCACTAATCCTGAGACCGGGTACCCACCTGACCAACAAGGCCAGGGCTCCTGAGTTTCTTTCACGAGGCTGCTCTATCCCAGGACTGAGAGACAGTTGCTACTCCCCAGGCCCATGGCTGGGACTCCTCCAGCTGCTGAGCAGAGGCCAGAAGGCTAACTCACTGCCAGACACGCTTGACTGACTCTTGTGAGGGGCCACCCCCAACACGCTACCTGCTTTAACCAGACTTGGTCCCTCACTGTGGACCACCCTCCTAGATTCCTCCCAGCATGCCTAAGGCCCAGCCAGATCTCAAGGTTTAACCAGAGTGAAACACGTAATCACTGTGGGGATTTGGTTCTGTATGTGCAGGGAGGGTGACAGGGCTCTCCACTCCGCCTGTGAATGTTTAAGAAGTAATTTATGAAAGCAGTTCCACTTAAACACACTCAAAAGACCCTTTAAACATGTTGTGTCTCATGTTAGGAACTCTTGGTAGAAACTCAGATTTTTTGTGAAAAAATTGTTTTTCAGGATATCTGTTCTGGTTTTTAAAGAAGGAATCTGATACCTGATGCCCATTCTATTGATATTAATATATCATTTTAAGTCAAAAGATCCATGCAAGGAAAATCCTTGGAACATCTGAAAGAACATGGGGAATGACAACTGCTCAGATAACTCATCCAAACAGAGACCATGATTGGTCACAGGGAAAGAGCTGTGTTTATTGCCAAACCAATAATCAGTACTGACACACAGTAGTTCCCAAATTAGTATTTGTTGAGTGAATGAATGAATGAACACATGCTCATATGTGTGTTTGTATGTAGAAACAGGTAATGGGTGGGTGGAGATACACTGATGGTATCTATTGCACGACACCAAATGTTTTATGATTTTGCTGCTTTTGAAGTACATTTGGTACTTCACCTTGTTAAACTTTGGGCTCACTTTAAGAGGCACAAGGAGAGCAAGAAGCCTTTGGTGGTGGAGAAGGGCATAATATATGCTATGTTCTCATTCTAGAAAAGCAACTTTCCCATGAATTCCATCTGGGGCTGAGAGTTTGTTTAGTGGTGGTTGCTTATACCTAGAGTTTTTAAAATTAATCTGCCACAGAATCACCTCAAGGATAAGGTCTAGAATTACAGTATTGATACTAATATATTATACATATACATATATATGTATATATATGTATGTGTATATGTGGGCATAATTTTAAAAAGCAGTTCTACAAATTTATGCATACAAAAAGCCAACCTTAAATTGCTGCTCTGTCAGGAAATGTCATCTTAAATGTCTAACATTATGCCTCAGGCTTCAGCTCTCAGGAGCTCTGACAGACTAAAAGGGGAAGCAAAACCCGTAAACCATATCTTGTTTGGGTTCTATTAGCAGGTTCTGGTCTTATTGTGATGATGAAAAGGAAAGACATCATCTAAAGTAAGAGATTGTAAATTTTGTTCCAGTCTGTTACATAATGATCTGAAAGGAATTGAGGAAGTAGCTCTTTAATTCTGCTTTTTCTTTCTAATTCTGCTTCTTGACATAATTTAAGATTGGTTACAAAGGCTTTTTTTATTATATATTCCAAAAGTATGGCATCACAGGATTTTGTGCATGTAAAACGTGTTTATTACAGATGAGTGAATATGTATTTAAAATGCAATGTGCTCTTAAGACTAAACCTCAAGTACACAAAAAAGGTATATGAATCTGGACGGCAATCCAGAGGTACTGTAAGACAGTGCTATCGTATGTACTTTCAAATTATCAACTGAGCTTAAGACTTGTGAAAATCAGCCAAGGAAAGCATCATCCGTATCTCAGCTGCACGTTTTCCTGTCCTCTCCTTAATTTTTCCTGGTGTGAACAGAGTTACCTACTTTTGCATAGAAAAGGCAAATCTAAAGAGCAAAGATATATTAAAAATCACAGAGCAGAGAGACCTTCAAGATAGGGTAGGAGTAAGACGTAGAGATCACCTTCCTCCCCACAAATACATCAGAAATACATCTACATGTGGAACAACTCCTACAGAACACCTACTGAACGCTGGCAGAAGACCTCAGACTTCCCAAAAGGCAAGAAACTCCCCACATACCTGGGTAGGGCAAAAGAAAAAAGAAAAAACAGAGACAAAAGAATAGGGACAGGGGCTTCCCTGGTGGCGCAGTGGTTGAGAATCTGCCTGCCAATGCAGGGGACACGGGTTTGAGCCCTGGTCTGGGAAGATCCCACATGCCGCGGAGCAACTACGCCCGTGAGCCACAATTACTGAGCCTGCGCGTCTGGAGCCTGTGCTCCGCAACAAGAGAGGCCGCGATGGTGAGAGGCCCGCACACCGCGATGAAGAGTGGCCCCCACTTGCTGCAACTGGGGAAAGCCCTCGCACAGAAACCAAGACCCAACACAGCCATAAATGAATAAATAAATAAATAAACCCAAAGTTAAAAAAAAAAAGAATAGGGACAGGACCTGCACCTCTGGGAGGGAGCTGTGAAGGAGGAAAAGTTTCCACACACTAGGAAGCCCCTTCACTGGCAGACGGGGGTAGCAGCGGGGGGGAGCTTCAGAGCCACGGAGGAGAGCACAGCAACAGGGGTGCAGAGGACAAAGTGGAGAGATTCCCGCACAGAGGATCGGTGCCAACCAGCACTCACCAGCCCAAGAGGCTTGTCTGCTCACCCGCCGGGGCGGGCGGGGGCTGGCAGCTGAGGCTCGGGCTTCGGAGGTCAGACCCCAGGGACAGGACTGGGGTTGGCTGCGTGAACACAGCCTGAAGGGGGCTAGTGCGCCAGAGCTAGCCGGGTGGGAGTCCAGGAAAAAGTCTGGACCTGCCTAAGAGGCAAGAGACCATTGTTTCAGGGTGTGCGAGGAGAGGGGATTCAGAGCTCTGTGTAAACGAGCTCCAGAGATGGGTGCAAGCTGCGGCTATCAGTGCGGACAGCAGAGACGGGCATGAAACGCTAAGGCTGCTGCTGCAGCCACCAAGAAGCCTGTGTGCAAGCACAGGTCACTATCCACACCTCCCCTCCCGGGAGCCGGTGCAGCCTGCCACTGTCAGGGTCCTGTGATGCAGGGACAACTTCTCCAGGAGAACACGTGGTGCGCCTCAGGTTGTGGCAACATCACGCTGGTCTCTGGCGCTGCAGGCTTGCCCTGCATTCTGTACCCCTCCCATCCCCAGCCTGAGTGAGACAGAGCTCCCTATTCAGCTGCTATTTTAACCCTGTCCTGTCTGAGCCAAGAAAAGATGTCCTTAGGCGACCTACTCTCAGAGGCAGGGCCAAATGCAAAACTGAACCCCAGGAGCTATGCGAACAAAGAAGAGACAGGGAAATTTCTCCCAGCAGCCTTAGGAGCAGTGGATTAAATCTCCACAATCAACTTGATGTACCCTGCATCTCTGGAATATCTGAATAAACAACAAATCATCCCAAAATTAAGGCGGTGGACTTTGGGAGCAACTGTACACTTGGGGTTTGCTTTCTGCATCTAATTTGTTTCTGGTTTTATGTTTACCTTAGTGTAGTATTTAGGGTTTATTATCATTGGTAGATTTGCTTATTGATTTGGTGGCTCTCGTCCTTTTTTTCAAATATATATAGATATATATATTTTTTTCCTTTTTCTCTTTTTGTGAGTGTGTATGTGCATCCTTCCTTGTGTGATTTTGTCTGTATAGCTTTGCTTTTACCATTTGTCCTAGGGCTCTGTCTGTCCGTTTTATTTGTTTTTTGTTTTTGGTTTCAGTAGAGTTTTTAGCACTTGTTTTCATTGGTGGATTTGTTTTTTGGTTTGGTGGCTCTCTTCTTTTTTCTTTTTTTAAAATTACTTATAAATTTTTTTTTTATTTTTAATAACCTTTTTCTATTTTTTATTTTAATAACTTTATGTTATTTTATTTTTTTCTTTCTTTCTTTTTTTTTGTCTCCCTTTTCTTCTGAGCTGTGTGGCTGACAGGGTCATGGTGCTCTGGCCGGGTGTCACACCTGTGCCTCTGAGGTGGGAGAGCCAAGTTCAGGACATTGGTCCACCAGAGACCTCCCAGCTCCACATAATATCAAACGGCAAAAGCTCTCCCAGAGATCTCCATCGACCCAGCTCCATTCAACGACCAATAAGCTATAGTGCTGGACACCCTATGCCAAACAACCAGCAAAACAGGGGCACAACCCCACCCAAGAGCAGAGAGGCTGCCTAAAATCATAATAAGGTCACAGGCACCCCAAAACACACCACCAGATGCAGTCCTACCCACTAGAAAGACAAGATCCAGCCTCATCCACTAGAACACAGGCACCAGTCGCCTCCACCAGGAAGCCTACACAGCCCACTGAACCAACCTTACCCACTGGGGACAGACACCAAAAACAACGGAAACTACAAACCTGCAGCCTGAAGAAAGGAGACCCCAAACACAGAAAGTTAAGCAAAATGAGAAGACAGAGAAACACACAGCAGATGAAGGAGCAAGGTAAAAACCCACCAGACCAAACAAATGAAGAGGAAATAGGCAGTCTACTTGAAAAAGAATTCAGAGTAATGATAGTAAAGATGATCCAAAATATTGGAAATAGAATGGACAAAATACAAGAAACCTTCAACAAGGACCGAGAAGAACTAAAGAGCAAACAAACAATGATGAACTACACAAGAAATGAAATTAAAAATTCTCTAGAAGGAATCAATAGCAGAATAACTGAGGCACAAACATGGATAAATGACCTGGAAGATAAAAGAATGGAAATAACTACCACAGAGCAGAATAAAGAAAAAAGAATGAAAAGAATTGAGGACAGTCTCAGAGATCTCTGGGACAACATTAAACCCACCAACATTCGAATTATAGGGGGCCCAGAAGAAGAAGAGAAAAAGAAAGGGACTGAGAAAATATTTGAAGAGATTATAGTTGAAAACTTCCCTAATATGGGAAAGGAAATAGTCAATCAAGCCCAGGAAGCTCAGAGAGTCCCATACAGGATAAATCCAATGAGAAACACTCCGAGACACATAATCAACCTATCAAAAATTAAATACAAAGAAAAAATATTAAAAGCAGCAAGGGAAAAGCAACAAATAATATACAAGGGAATCCCCGTAAGGTTAACACCCTATCTTTCAGCACAAACTCTGCAAGCCAGAAGGGAGTGGCAGGACATATTTAAAGTGATAAAAGGGAAAAACCTACAACCAAGATTACTCCACCCAGTAAGGATCTCATTCAGATGGGACGGAGAAATTAAAACCCTTACAGACAAGCAAAAGCTAAGAGAATTCAGCACCACCTAACCAGCTTTACAACAAATGCTAAAGGAACTTCTCTAGGCAGGAAAAACAAGAGATGGAAAAGAACTACAATAACAAACCCCCCAAAATTAAGAAAATGGTAATAGGAACATACATGTCGGTAACTACCTTAAACGTGAATGGATTAAATGCTCCAGCCAAAAGACAGAGACTGGCTGAATGGATACAAAAACAAGACCCGTATATATGCTATCTACAAGAGACCCACTTCAGGCCTAGGGACAAATGCAAACTGGAAAGTGAGGGGATGGAAAAAGATATTCCATGCAAATGGAAATCAGAAGAAAGTTAGAGTAGCAATTCTCATATCAGATAAAATAGATTTTAAAATAAAGACTATTACAAGAGACAAAGAAGGACACTACATACTGATCAAGGGATCAATACAAGAAGAAGATATAACAATTGTAAATATTTATGCACCCAACATAGGAGCACCTCTATACATAAAGCAGACGCTAACAGCCATAAAAGGGGAAATCAACAGTAACACAATCATAGTAGGGGACTTTTAACACCCGACTTTCACCAATGGACAGATCATCCAAAATGAAAATAAATAAGGAAACACAAGCTTTAAATGATACACTAAACAAGATGAACTTAATTGATATATATATATATAGAACATTCCATCCAAAAACAACAGAATACACTTTCATCTCAAGTGCTCATGGAACATTCTCCAGGATAAATCATATCTTGGGTCACAAATCAAGCCTTGGTAAATTTTAGAAAATTGAAATTGTATCATGTATCTTTTCCGACCACGCTATGAGACTAGATATCAAATATAGGAAAAAAATCTGTAAAAAATACATATACATGGGGGCTAAACAATACACTACTAAATAACCAAGAGATCACTGAAGAAATCAAAGAGGAAACCAAAAAATATCTGGAAACAAATGAAAATGAAAACAGCACGACCCAAAACCTATGGGATGCAGCAAAAGCAGTTCTAAGGGAAGTTTATAGTAATACAATCCTACCTCAAGAAACAAGAAACATCTCAAATACACAACCTAACCTTACACCTAAAGCAATTAGAGAAAGAAGAACAAAAAAACCCCAAACATAGCAGAAGGAAAGAAATCATAAAGATCAGATCAGAAATAAATGAAAAAGAAATGAAGGAAACGATAGCAAAGATCAATAAAACTAAAAGCTGGTTTTTGAGAAGATAAACAAAATGAATAAACCATTAGACAGACCCATCAAGAAAAAAATGGAGAAGACTCAAATCAATAGAATTAGAAATGAAAAAGAAGAAGTTACAACTGACACTGCAGAAATACAAAGGATCATGAGAGATTACTACAAGCAACTATATGCCAATAAAATAGACAACCTGGAAGAAATGTACAAATTCTTACAAAAACACAACCTTCCGAGACTGAAGCAGGAAGAAATAGAAAATATAAACAGACCAATCACAAGCACTGAAATTGAGACTGTGATTAAAAATCTTCCAACAAACAAAAGCCCAGACCACATGGCTTCACAGGCGAATTCTATCAAATATTTACAGAAGAGCTAACACCTATCCTTCTCAAATTTTCCAAAATATAGCAGAGGGAAGAACACTCCTAAACTCCTTCTAAGAGGTCACCATCATCCTAATACCAAAACCGGACAAAGATGTCACAAAGAAAGAAAACTACAGGCCAATATCACTGATGAAACTACAGGCCAATATCAGTGATAGATGGAAAAATCCTCAACAAAATACTAGCAAACAGAATCCAACAGCACGTTAAAAGGATCATACACCATGATCAAGTGGGGTTTATTCCAGGAATGCAAGGATTCTTCAATATACGCAAATCAATCAATGTGATACACCATATTAACAAATTGATGGAGAAAAACCATATGATCATCTCAATAGAGGCAGAAAAAGCTTTTGACAAAATTCAACACCCATTTATGATAAAAACCCTCCAGAAAGTAGGCATAGAGGGAACTTACCTCAACATAATAAAGGCCATATATGACAAACCCACAGCCAACATTGTTCTCAATGGTGAAAAACTGAAACCTTTTCCACTAAGATCAGGAACAAGACAAGGCTGTCCACTCTCACCACTATTATTCAACATAGTTTTGGAAGTTTTAGCCACAGCAATCAGAGAAAAAAAAGAAATAAAAGGAATGCAAATTGGAAAAGAAGAAGTAAAGCTGTCACTGTCTGCAGATGACATGATACTGTACACAGAGAATCCTAAAGATGCTACCAGAACACTACTAGAGCTAATCAATGAACTTGGTAAAGTAGCAGGATACAAACTTAATGCACAGAAATCTCTTGCATTGCTATACAGTAATGATGAAAAATCTGAAAGAGAAATTAAGGAAACACTCCCATATACCACTGCAACAAAAAGAATAAAATACCTAAGAATAAACCTACCTAAGGAGACAAAAGACCTGTATGCAGAAAACTAGAAGACACTTATGAAAGCAATTAAAGATGATACAAACAGATGGAGAGATACACCACGTTCTTGGATTGGAAGAATCAACACTGTGAAAATGACTATACTACCCAAAGCAATCTACAGATTCAATGCAATCCCTATCAAACTACCACTGGCATTTTTCACAGAACTAGAACAAATAAATTCACAATTTGTATGGAAACACAAAAGACCCCGAATAGCCAAAGCAATCTTGAGAAAGAAAAGTGGAGCTGGAGGAATCAGGCTTCCTGACTTCAGACTATACTACAAAGCTACGGTAATCAAGACATTATGGTACTGGCAGATAAACAGAAATATAGATCAATGGGACAGGATAGAAAGCCCAGAGATAAACCCACACACATATGGTCACCTTATTTTGATAAAGGAGGCAAGAATATACAATGGAGAAAAGACAGCCTCTTCAATAAGTGGTGCTGGGAAAACTGGACAGCTACAAGTAAAAGAATGAAATTAGAACATTCCTTAACACCATACACAAAAATAAACTCAAAATGAATTAAACACCTAAATGTAAGGCCAGACACTATAAAACTCTTAGAGGAAAACATAGGCAGAACACTCTATGACATAAATCACAGCAACATCCTTTTTGACCTACCTCCTAGAGAAATGGAAATAAAAATAAACAAATGGGATGTATTGAAACTTAAAAGCTTTTGCACAGCAAGGGAAACCATAAACAAAGCGGAAGGACAGCCTTCAGAATGGGAGAAAATATTTGCAAATGAAGCAACTGATAAAGGATTAATTTCCAAAAGTTACAAGAAGCTCGTGCAGCTTAATATCAAAAAAAACAGACAACCCAATCCAAAAATGGACAGAAGACCTCAATGGACATTTCTCCAAAGAGGATATACAGATTGCCAACAAACACATGAAGGGATGCTCAACATCACTAATCATTAGAGAAATGCAGATCAAAGCTACAATGAGGTATCATCTCACACCAGTCAGAATGGCCATCATCAAAAAATGCAGAAACAATAAATGCTGGAGAGGGTGTGGAGAAAAGGGAACCCTCTTGCATTGTTGGTGGGAATGTGAATTGATACAGCCACTGTGGAGAACAGTAGGGAGGTTCCTGAAAAAACTAAAAATAGAACTACCATATGACCCAGCAGTACCACTACTGGGCATATACTCTGAGAAAACCATAATTCAGAAAGAGTCATGTACCACAATGTTCACTCCAGCACTATTTACAATAGCCAGGACATGGAAGCAACCTAAATGCCCACCGACAGATGAATGGATAAAGAAGATGTGGTACATATATACAATGGAATATTACTCAGCCATAAAAAGGAATGAAATTGGGTCATCTGTAGAGATGTGGATGGATCTAAAGACTGTCATACAGAGTGAAGTAAGTCAGAAAGAGGAAAGCAAATATCGTATATTAACACATATATGTGGAACCTAGAAAAAAAAAATGGTTCTAAAGAACCTAGGGGCAGGAGAGGAATAAAGATTCAGATGTAGAGAATGGACTTGAGGACATGGGGAGGGGGAAGGGTAAGCTGGAACGAAGTGAGAGAGTGGCATGGACATATGGACATATATACACTACCAAATGTAAAACAGATAGCTAGTGGGAAGCAGCTTCATAGCACAGGGAGATCAGCTCGGTGCTTTGTGACCACCTAGAGGTGTGGGGTAGGGAGATTGGGAGGGAAATGCAAGAGGGAGGAGATATGGGGACATATTTATATGTATAGTTGATTCACTTTGTTATAAAGCAGAAACTAATACACCGTTGTAAAGCAATTATACTCCAATAAAGATGTTAAAAAAACAAAAAATCACAGAGCAAAGGCACGAGCCCTGAGTGGGAGTCAAGAACCCTGTCTTCTTATTGGACCTTTGCACTTTATAAGCTGTGTGACCTTGAAGAAGTCACTAAATCTCCCTAAGTCACATTTCCCTCAGTGATTAAAGTAATAATAATAATAATAATAATAAATAACACTGATCTCATTTGAGCATTGTGGCCGAGACAGTGCTATGTATTTACCACACCATTTCCTCTTCCTGGGAACGCTGGAAGACTCCATTCTTCCCAGGCTTCCTTGTAGTTAGGTTGGGGCTCACTTGCCTGAATTCTGACCCATGGAACGTGGGCAGAAGTGACATAAGCCATTCACGAACTGCTCTGTAAATACATCCCACAAGATCCACCAGCTGTCTCTTCCTGTTTTGTGACTGGAGCCACATACCACATAGAGTAGCTACAAGATAGAGAAGCAACCTGAGACTCTGTGTCACCACCTATAAGAGAGCCTGAGTAGAACAGCCACCAATCTACTCAACATTGATGTGAGCAAGAAATCAACCCTATTGTTTAAACCACTGAGATTTTTAGGTTTGTTACCACAGCATGATATAGCCTACCCTGACTAAGAAAATGACTAAATGAGAAAATAAAATTTACTTGTTTTATATCTAAATGTGCTACACTGCTATGCAGGTTAGTACTGGGAGCAATGATGGAGAGCTTGTAAAAATTAATAGAACTTCTAAGGTTTTTTTGACATTATACCATTACATAGATTATGTAAAGGCTTCCTGAAAGATAGAATCCAGTCACTATAGACCAGCCACATTCTTACTTAAATATTAGTATATTTATTTGCCCTTAACATATCTGGGACATATATACATAGATGATCCATTTTACCAAGTATTTTAACTGATATGACTAGGTAGTTGAAGCCCTATCACTTATACTCACTACAATGACACTAAGTGACACTAAGTTCCTAAAGAGAGTGACCTCTGGCCCAAAGATGAAAATCCACACCTATGTGAAATGATTCTCTCACTTTAAAATTAAAACTGAGTGGATGATTGTGACCATTTTTAAAATCTCCTCTTAGGAGATCTCTTGTCTTGATCATAAGCACTCCAAAAAAAAAAAAAGAGCAAAACGCTAAGATTATAGATAATAAAATTTTGTATAGACTGATTTTTGCCTAAATTTCAAGTGCAACTTATACAGAACTGGGGGGAAGCCCTCCTGAGAACCTGAAGAAATGGTATTTAAGGTACTATTATTATTTTTTTTATGTGGTCCCAAATTTTCTTGATCAAATTGTTTAGTCAATCAAAGAATTATTTCCTTTAGAGGTTTTTGAAGGGATATTAATTCAAGTCAATAAAAGGAATCACTGATCAAATCCAAGAGGACTGTATCAGTTCAAGGCTCCTTATTGGATGATAATTAGCTGTTGCTGTACAAATATCACTGACAGGATTAATAAGATTTGTCATAGAATCAAAAGGCCAAAAATCAGTTCAGAGAAGGCTAAAAGTATTCCTTAAATTTAATTTTTAAATGCAGCTTTCCAAAAATCAGACATGTATTTTAGAGCAATCTTGACATCTCCAGAAGTGCATAAATGAATTAAACCTGTCAATGACCTACTTTAATGAAAGAAATTACAGCCATCTTAAATACTTATAATTTATCTTTACGATGATATTGAGTTGCTAATTTTAGAATTCAGAAATGAGAAATTATGGCAAATAACTGCATTTAGCAAAATCAACCACCTGGAGGACAGTCAAGTATATACTTCAGGTAAACAGAACATTGAGTTTGCCCATTCCTGAACGCCTTGCCATTGCTAAAAATGTACACTGTATCTTCCCACAGAGGTTGAAGGAACCACAAGGAAATACAGGCCAACTCACTAGAGTTAATTCTATACACACCAACCATGTATACATATATTGAAACAAAGCAGCTTGACAAGGGTACCTGAACAGCAGCCCACCTTCCCACAATGGCAGGGACCGCTCATTGCCTGTCAAACCTCCACCCTCCCCTTCTTCCTTAGAAAACAGAACACTGCTTTTTTTTGATGAGCACATTTCTTCCTGGCATAAAACTATATTACCCACGAATGAACATTTGATCAATTCAAGGATATGAGACATCAGATAAAGCTGCTTAAAGAAAACTGGCTTGTCTTTTAGGGGCCACCTTTTTGATTTTTTGCCTTTCTTACTCCTCCTGACACCCATATTTTTGATGCCTAGAGCCCAGCAGCCTCTGTGGACCTTGAGTTCCACACAGTAGGAAGGAAGAGCAGAAAAGCCAGAGCTTGAGCACTTGATGACAGGATGGAATTACTGCACAGCCACTCTAGTCTACATCTAAGCTACTTTCACAGGGGACAGAAACAGTTTTCTATCTCCTTTAAGTCACTTTTATTTGGGGGTTTTCTGTTATGGGCAGCTAAAGTGATTTTAACTTATATAATTAGTCAATTCTGTTTTTTTTTTAAATAGCCAAGAACCATAAATTAACTCTCTAGCTAATTTGTCTGTTGTTTTAAATTGATAGATTTGTACATGTAGACTCAATTTTAACTTTTTTTTATCCTATTTAACAGTACTAGTCAAATTTGTTAAAATACTAATATGTCATGTAAGAAAATCGTCACTATGAATGACTTATTTTAATGTTTCCTTCACATATTATAAGAAACCTAGAGATAAAAATTTATTGGGAATCCAGTACATTCCTAAGGAAAATTTCTCTTCTAGTTCCCAAAGAATACCAAAAAAAAGAAGAAGAAGAAGAAGAAGAAGAACAATGAGAAACCCTGTATATTTATATTTTCTAAAGTAATTTGGGGGAGAAGAAAAATACTCTGCTATAGAATGTGCATTGACATGTGGTAATATGAAGAGCACTTTCTAGTTTAAACTATTTTCTATCATTTCTATTTCCAACATTCTGTTTTTAAAAATCTATTGATTCTTATATGGGAACAATGGTTAAAATTTTAATTTTCAAATAAAATTTACGCTGAAACCTCCTGATGATGATTTATAAAGGATAACATTTCTTAAAAGTTGGGGATCAAGTAAACAAGTTCTAACTTGTTTGTTGAAAACCTAAAGCTCTGTATAATCATATCTATTTCAACCACATACATGAAAAGAGGGAGCAAGAAGAAGAGGGAGAGAGAAAACAAACGTATTTATGTCCATCTGGGTCCTAAATGAAAAGGACCCCATTCTACTGTATACTTTTTTTCTCCCCTACCATGTAGTATAGACTGGGGCTAGGAAAGCTTTCATCTTTCAACCTAGAAATAAAAATAATAAATAGTTCCAAGATTTTAGTATCAAAAAAGAATTCCTAGTACAGAAATCTCTCTCTTCCTCATCTCACTTTGATCTCTTTCTCTCTCTCCTCTGAAAAGGAAGAAAGAAAAAGCAAAATGCCATTACCAATTTCTTTTTTATTTTTCACAGTAAGTCACTGATATATTAAGCTCTCAGGCTACAAAGTCATAATGTTTTTAATCATTATTATGAAAAAAAAAAAAAGATAAAAACCACAAGTCTCCAGATGTATTGTTTTAAAATTCATATTAAAAGTGAGTCTACCATGCAGCCACTATTGAAAACAGTATGGAGGTTCCTCAAAAAACTAAAAATAGAGTTGCCATATGATCCAGCAATTCAACTCCTGGGCATATATCTGGACAAAACTATAATTCAAAAAGATACATGCACCCCTATGTTCATAGCAGCACTATTCACAATAGCCAAGACATGGATACAACCTAAATGTCCATCAACAGATGAATGGATAAAGAAGATGTGGTATATATACACAATGGAATATTACTCAGCCATAAAAAAGAATGAAATGCCATTCACAGCAACATGGATGGACCCAGAGATAAGCATACTAAGTGAAGTAAGTCAGAAAGAGGAAGACAAATACTATATGATATCCCTTATATGTGGAATCTAAAATATGACACAAATAAACTTATCTATAAAACAGAAACACACTCAAAGATATAGAGAACAGCCTTGTGGTTGCCAAGGTGGAGGGGGTGTGAGGGAGGGATGGATTGGGAGTTTGGGCTTAGCAGATGCAAACTAGTATATATAGAATTGATAAACAACAAGGTCTTACTGTGTAGCACAGGGAACTATATTTGATATCCTGTGATAATCTATAATGGAAAGGAATATGAAAAAGAATGTATATATATTTATATACATGTATAACTGAATCACTTTGCTGCACACAGAAATTAACACAACATTGCAAATCAACTATACTTCAATAAAATAAATTTTTTTAAAAGTGACTATCATCTACCATATGTGTGTTCATCTCAATAGCTTATTGCTGCTATAGTTTATGCCAAAGATAGAAATATAAAGCTTGATGAGAACAATAACAGTATTCTGCATATTTTGAAGTCAGTTAAAATAACATTTAGGCAAACCCAAGGTATTTCTATTATAAATTTTCTAAGATTATAATTTGCGTGGTTGATGACTACAGAAAAATTAATTTTCTTTAAAGTATCACAGAACTTACTAAACATCTTATGGTTGGTGTAGTAATAAAATATATTTTAAGTGATGTTCAGGACTTACCACCTCCACCTCCAAGAAGACTGGCATTTGCTGTTTGAAAGAAAACAAAATAAAAGACATTAAATAATATATAAAAATATAATATGCCAGAGCAGTTCAAGAAAAGTTGGTAATGATCATGCTATACATACATACACATACACACACACACACACACATATATATATCACGATATGTACTTTCATATAAAGATAGACTTCATTACTGTTTTATTATGGTATGAAAATTGAAATATTTCACTATTTTTCTCTTTTTTCTCTTCAAATGAATATTTTTACAATGTGCTTCCTTCCAATAAAATGAAGTACATATGTGATCCTTTTTTTCCATTCTGTATCTAAATTAATCTTTTGGTTTCTCCATTTTATCAACTAGAGATAGAACAATGTTATTTAGGCAATTTCAACAATTTCAAAGGACAATGTAACAAGAAAGTATAATGATAATTTTAATTAAATTAAACACCATCAAATAAAGCTATTGCAAGACACTCTGCAATAAGAATGAACTCAAATACTGACAGATTTATTCGTTTTTACATTAAATTTTTTGTTTGAGGGAAAGAAAGAAATTTTAAATATTTTTGTAAAACAATGATGTGTCATTTCTTACCCATTTATCCATTAACCTAGCACATATAATTATGAAGTCAAATAATATGCAAAATATAAGACCATTCCATTTAGATTTTTTTTTAAGAGGTCAGATTTTCAGAAGGTTCCACTGCAGTTTTCTGCTGAAGTATTAAGCAACTTTACGCCTGTGTTTATCTAGTCTCTACGGAAGCCAGAAAACAGAAGTCCTGCAGCAACATAAAAAAAGTATGTGGTAATCAAAGTCCCTTTCTTTGTGGAGAAACCTGAGCTACCAAAAGATTAAAGAAATCACTTAAGAAAGAGGAATAGGAATCTTTAACTTGAATTTTCCTGTGATGTCCACAAACCACGCACTGCCATAATAAGAGAAGCAAATATCAGAGTGTTAATGATTCTATCAATAAATAATGGAGCATTTTAAGAATAAATGCCAATATTCATATGTGATGGTTTGCTAATTATTGAAACACTAAAGAGAACATCATGAAAATGCGTGGAGAACAAATGCCTTTGAAGGTTTTCTCAATATGTCAATCTTAGAGCATCAAATCTTGTCTCATATGATCTTCCAAGTACAGGGCCAGCTAATTGCTGCTCACGCTTTCCCCTCAGTGCTTTCATCACAAATACGGACTGCATAGCAACGCCATTAGTCAACCATAAACAAAATTCACTTCAGATATTACATTTTATTTACTTTTTTAACTTTTTTTTTTTCTTTTTTTGGGCCGTGCCACGTGGCATGCGGGATTTTAGTTCCCTGACCATGGATCAAACCTGTGCCTCCTGCAGTGGAAGCGCGCAGAGTGTTAACCACTAGACTGCCAGGGAAGTCCCACTTCAGATATTATAAAGTCATCTGCCACCCTGTCACCTCAGGTCCCCCAAATCCTTCTGACTTCACAGTGAAAATCTGTAGTATTTACATAGATCGTATCCAGGACTTAATGCCCTGCCCCAAATCAAACTTTGTAACTGTTGAAGTGTTAACTTGCTGACGGGGCATGAGGAAAGATGTTATGAATTCTATCTTGGTTCCATACCCTTTAGTGGATGGGAGAAATTTCATGATGTCTCTTGGCAAACCCAAACATTTTCTTAAAAATCTTAGCTACATGCATTTATAAAACTGCATGGCATTTCACACTCCTGCCGATTTTTTATTTTTATATTTGACTGAGAACTCCTTCCCTGTCTATAGGTTTCTCAGATCCCAGAAACTCCATCTGTTGTCCTCCAATTTATACATATTCATTCATAAAGAAAAATTTATTTACAACAACAAACAACAACAGCAATGAATAGTAGCTTTACACTCAAATTATCATGCCCAGAATCACAATAACACAATGTAACCTATTTTCACCCAATGCTTTGCTTAATAAAGGTGGAGGCTGCCTCTTTTAAGAGCACAGCCCAAGACCCATCTGTTTAACCAGGCCCTCGTCCAATAGAGGTGGGTGGATGTGTGGGAGCAGGTGTAGGAACTGGAACTCCAGTCCCGGAGAACCATCAAGTCAGTTTATGTCAGATGTGTGCTCACGTCTAGGTGAGCATGTCTGGCCACATTTTAACATCTACATAGAAGTATTTTATAAAACTGTGGCATTTACATAGGGCACAATCACTTTTAAGATAATTTCATGTGCATTACCAGTCATGTAATAGAATCTTAATCTAAGCTGCTTAAGTATATTCAAAGCAATTCTAATAACTGTAATCCTAATAATGATTTTTCTAAAGAACCCATCAAATTCAAGTCTATTTTATCAATCTCTGTTCTCTAAAAATTAAAAAAAAAATGTTTACATTATTAGGAAAAATATCAAGACAATTTTCTTCAGTAAAAGTGACAAAAATATTGGCAAATAAAAGTGAAACTACATTATGATTTCTAATATTATTCTACCTTCACAAAGCACCTTATGCATAATATAACTCATTGTCAACATTTATTGGTCAGGTGGGTTAATATTATTTCTTCCATTTTACAAAAGTGAAAATGACTTTTGTGTTTCTAAAATTAGTAGTCATTTAATTTTTACTTAATTATTTCTAATGAATCGAGGTATATCCTAATTAGAGAGGAAGCCCTTAAAGATAAAGTCTGAGTTTAATAATTTGGCCTGCATTTAATAAGTTCTCAATACATGCTTTACAATAGTGAGATAATTGGCAGGATTAATCTCATTTCTTTATTGACGTAGAAGAGGTTTTTTGTTTACTGAAGTGTGTGGAAAGAGCAAACTTTGGTCCTTTTCTTCCTGTAAGATCAAGGTCTGTTAAAGAAATTCTTAAAAGTTTATTTGGAAATAGTGATTAAAATTGTATGAAATATGTTTATATAGTTACGTCCCTCTCTAGGTCCCCTGCTAGAGGGAATTTTGGATATGCCTCTTGTTATTCCTAGAGTTTCACAGGGAAGGTAAAGGAGAAAGGAACAAAGAAAACTTAAAGTTGATAAGCATGATGCTACTGCTTCTAAATTGAGATTTAAAAATCTCTTCTCTGAGCATGCTTACTAATCAACACTATTTTCCTTTATTTTTTTTTTATTTTTTATTTTTTATTAGATTTAGGCTCACTTTTCCACTCCCTGTCAAAACTACTTCATAGATAGTGCCATATACATATATTATTTTTCATAGTAGCAATGGCTAATTGCTACTCTTATTTTTTTTTTATACAGCAGGTGCTTATTAGTTATCCACTTCATAAATATTAGTGTATATATGTCAATCCCAATCTCCCAATTCATCACACCACCCACCGGCCCCCGCCACTTTCCTCCCTTGGTGTCCATACGTTTGTTCTCTACATCTGTGTCTCTATTTCGGCCCTGCAAACCGGTTCATCTGTAGCATTTTTCTAGTTTCCACATATATGCGTTAATATACGAAAAATGTTTTTCTCTTTCTGACTTACTTCTCTCTGTATGACAGTCTCTAGATCCATCCACATCTCTACAAATGACTCAATTTCACTCCTTTTTATGGCTAATATTCCATTGTATATATGTACCACATCTTCTTTATCCATTCATCTGTCGATGGGCATTTAGGTTGCTTCCATGACCTAGCTATTGTAAATAGTGCTGCAATGAACATTGGGGTGCATGTGTCTTTTTGAATTATGGTTTTCTCTGGGTATATGCTCAGTAGTGGGATTGCTGGGTCATATGGAAATTCTATTTTTAGTTTTTTAAAGAACCTCCACACTGTTCTCCATAGTGGCTGTATCAATTTACATTCCCACCAACAGCGCAAGAGGGTTCCCTTTTCTCCACACCCTCTCCAGCATTTGTTGTTTGTAGATTTTCTGATGATGCCCATTCTAACTGGTGTGAGGTGATACCTCACTGTAGTTTTGATTTGAATTTCTCTAATAATTAGTGATGTTGAGCAGCTTTTCATGTGCTTCTTGGCCATCTGTATGTCTTCTTTGGAGAAATGTCTATTTAGGTCTTCTGCCCATTTTTCAATTGGGTTTTTTGTTTTTTTAATATTGAGCTGCATGAGCTGTTTATAAATTTTGGAGATTAATCCTTTGTCCATTGATTCATTTGGAAATGTTTTTCCCATTCTGAGGGTTGTCTTTTTCTCTTGTTTGTAGTTTCCATTGCTTTCCAAAGCTTTTAAGTTTCATTAGGTCCCATTTGTTTATTTTTGTTTTTATTTCCATTACTCTAGGAGGTGGATCAAAAAAGATCTTGCTGTGATTTATGTCAAAGAGTGCTCTCTCTATGTTTTCCTCTAAGAGTTTTATAGTGTGCAGCCTTACATTTAGGTCTCTAATCCATTTTGAGTTTATTTTTGCATATGTTGTTAGGGAGTGTTCTAATTTCATTCTTTTACATGTAGCTGTCCAGCTTTCCCAGCACCACTTATTGAAGAGACTGTCTTTTCTCCATTGTATAACCTTGCCTCATTTGTCAAAGATTAGTTGACCATAGGTGCGTGGGTTTATCTCTGGGCTTTCTATATTCTGTTGCATTGAGCTATATTTCTGTTTTTGTGCCAGTACCATACTTTCTTCATTACTGTAGCTTTGTAGTATAGTCTGAACTCAGGGAGTCTGATTCCTCCAGCTCCGTTTTTTCCCCTCAAGATTGCTTTGGCTATTCGGGGTCTTTTGTGTCTCCATATAAATATTAAGATTTTTTTGTTCTAGTTCTATAAAAAATGCCATTGGTAATTTGATAGGGATTGCATTGAGTCTATAGATTGCTTTGGGTAGTATAGTCATTTTCACAATATTGTTTCTTTCCATATGAGAACATGGTATATCTCTGCATCTGTTTGTATCATCTTTGATTTCTTTCATCAGTGTCTTCTAGTTTTCTGCATACAGGTCTTTTGTCTCCCTAGGTAGGTTTATTTCTAGGTATTTTATTCTTTTTGTTGCAGTGGTAAATGAGAGTGATTCCTTAATTTCTCTTTCAGATTTTTCATCATTAGTGTATAGGAATGCAAGAGATTTCTGTGTATTAATTTTATAGCCTGCATCTTTACCAAATTCATTGATTAGCTCTAGTAGTTTTCTGGTGGCATCTTTAGGATTCTCTATGTGTAGTATCATGTCATCTGCAAACAGTGACAGTTTTACTTCTCCTTTTCCAATTTGGATTCCTTTTATTTCTTTTTCTCCTCTGATTGCCGTGGTTAGGAATTCCAAAATTATGCTGAATAATAGTGGTGAGAGTGGACATCCTTGTATCATTCCTGATCTTAGAGGAAATGCTTTCAGTTTTTCACCATTGAGAATGAGGTTTGCTGTGGGTTTGTCTATATGGCCTTTATTATGTTAAGGTCAGTTCCCTCTATGCCCACTTTCTGGAGAGTTTTTATCATAAATGGGTGTAGAATTTTGTCAAAAGCTTTTTCTGCATCTATTGAGATGATCATATGGTTTTTCTTCTTCAATTTGTTAACATGATGTATCACATTGATTGATTTGAGTATATTGAAGAATCCTTGCCTCCGTGGGATAAATCCCACTTGATCATGGTGTATGATCTTTTTAACGTGTTTGCTAGTATTTTGTTGAGGATTTTTGCATCTATATTCATCAGTGATATTGGTTTGTAATTTTCTTTTTTTGTAGTATCTTTGTCTGGTTTTGGTATCAGGGTGATGGTGGCCTCATAGAATGACTTTGGGAGTGTTCCTTTCTCTGCAATTTTTGGGAAGAGTTTGAGAAGGAATGGTGTTAGCTCTTCTCTAAGTGTTTGATAGAATTCACCTGTGAAGCCATCTGGTCCTGGACTTTTCTTTGTTGGAAGCTTTTTAATCACAGTTTCAATTTCATTACTTGTGATTGGTCTGTTCATATTTTCTATTTCTTCCTGGTTCAGTCTTGGAAGTTTATACCTTTCTAAGAATTTGTCCTTTTCTTCCAGTTGTCCATTTTATTGGCATAGAGTTGCTTTTAGTCTCTTAGGATGCTTTGTATTTCTGTGGTGTCTGTTGTAACTTCTCATTTTTCATTTCTAATTTTATTGATTTGAGTCCTCTCCCTCTTTTTCTTGATGAGTCTGGCTAATGGTTTATCAATTTTGTTTATCTTCTCAAAGAACCAGCTTTTAGTTTTATTGATCTTTGCTTTGTTTTCTTTGTTTCTATTTCATTTATTTCTGCTGTGATCTTTACGATTTCTTTCCTTCTACTAACTTTGGGTTTTGTTTGTTCTTCTTTCTCTAGTTCCTTTAGGTGTAAGGTTAGATTGTGTACTTGAGATTTTTCTTGTTTCTTGAGGTAGGTTTGTATTGCTATAAACTTACCTCTTACAACTGCTTTTGCTGCATCCCAAAGGTTTTGGATCCTTGTGTTTTCATTGTCATTTTTCTCCAGGTATTTTTTGATATCCTCTTTGATTTCTTCAGTGATCTCTTGGTTATTTAGTAATGTATTGTTTAGCCTCCATGTGTTTGTGTTTTTTATGTTTTTTTCCCTGTAATTGATTTCTAATCTCATAGCATTGCGGTCAGAAAAGATGCTTGATATGATTTCAATTTTCTTAAATTTACTGAGGCTTTATTTGTGACCCAAGATGTGACCTATCCTGGAGAATGTTCCATGTGCACTTGAGAAGAAAGTGTATTCTGTTGTTTTTGGATGGAATGTCCTATAAATATCAATTAAAGCTATTGTCTGTTGTGTCATTTAAAGCTTGTGTTTCCTTATTAATTTTCTGTTTGGATGACCTGTCCATTGGTGTAAGTGAGGTGTTAAAGTCCCCTACTATTATTGTGTTAATGTTGATTTCCTCTTTTATAGCTGTTAGCAGTTGACTTATGTATTGAGGTGCTCCTATGTTGGGTGCATATATATTTATAATTGTTATCTCTTCTTCTTGGATTGATCCCTTGATCATTATGTAATGTCCTTCCTTGTCTCTTGTAACATTCTTTATTTTAAAGTCCATTTTATCTGATATGAGTATTGCTGCTCCAGCTTTCTTTTGATTTCCATTTGCATGGAATATCTTTTTCCATCCCCTTACTTTCAGTCTGTATGTGTCCTTAGGTCTGAAGTGGGTCTCTTGTAGACAGCATATATATGGGTCTTGATTTTGCATCCATTCAGCAAACCTGTGTCTTTTGGTTGGAGCATTTCATCCATTCATGTTTAAGGTAATTATCAATTTGTATGTTCCTATGACCATTTTCTTAATTGTTTTGGGTTTGTTTTTGTAGGCCCTTTTCTTCTCTTGTGTTTCCCACTTAGAGAAGTTCATTTAGCATTTGTTGTAGAGCTGGTTTAGTGGTGCAGAATTCTCTTAGCTTTTGCTTATCTGTAAAGCTTTTGATTTCTCCATCGAATCTGAATGAGATCCTTGCTGGGTACAGTAATCTTGGTTTTAGTTTCTTCCCTTTCCTCTCTTTAAGTATATCATGCCACTCCCTTCTGGCTTGTAGAGTTTCTGTTGAGAAATCAGCTGTTAACCTTATGGGAGTTCCCTTGTATGTTATTTGTCATTTTTCCCTTGTTGTTTTCAATAATTTTTCTTTGTCTTTAATTTTTGCCAATTTGATTACTATGTGTCTCGGCGTGTTTCTCCTTGGGTTTATCCTGACTGGGACTCTGTGCTTCTGGACTTGGGTGGCTATTTCCTTTCCCATATTAGGGAAGTTTTCAACTATAATCTTTTCAAATATTTTCTCGGGTCCTTTCTCTCTCTCCTCCTTCTGGGACCCCTATAATATGAATGCTGTTGCGTTTAATGTTGTCCCAGAGGTCTCTTAGGCTGTCTTCATTTCTTTGCATTCTTTTTTCTTTATTCTGTTCCATGGCAGTGAATTCCACCATTCTGTCTTCCAGGTCACTTATTCTTTGTTCTGCCTCGGGTATTCTGCTATTGATTCCTTCTAGTGTATTTTTCATTTCAGTTATTGTATTGTTCATCTCTGTTTGTTTGTTCTTTCATTCTTCTAGGTGTTTGTTCTTTAATTCTTCTAGGCCTTTGTTAAACACTTCTTGCATCTTCTCGATCTTTGCCTACATTCTTTTTCCGAGGTCCTGGATCATCTTCACTGTCATTATTCTGAATTCTTTTTCTGGAAGGTTGCCTATCTCCACTTCATTTAGTTGTTTTTCTGGGGTTTTATCTTGTTCCTTCATCTGGTACATAGCCCTCTGCCTTTTCGTCTTGTCTCTCTTTCTGTGAATGTGGGTTTTTTTCCACAGGCTGCAGGATTGTAGTTCTTCTTGCTTCTGCTGTCTGACTCTGGTGGATGAGGCTATCTAAGAGGCTTGTGCAAGTTTCCTGATGGGAGGGACTGGTGGTGGGTAGAGCTGGGGGTTGCTCTGGTGGGCAGAGCTCAGTAAAACTTTAATCCGCTTGTCTGCTGATGGGTGGGGCTGCCTTCCCGCCCTGCTGGTTGTTTGGCCTGAGGCGACCCAACACTGGAGCCTACCCGGCTCTTTGGTGGGGCTAATGGCGGACTCTGGGAGGGCTCATGCCAAGGAGTACTTCTCAGAACTTCTGCTGCCAGTGTCCTTGTCCTCACGGTGAGTAACAGCCACCCGCCGCTTCTGCAGGAGACCCTCCAACACTAGCAGGTAGGTCTGGTTCAGTCTCCTATGGGGTCACTGCTCCTTCCTTTGGGTCCCAATACGCACACTACTTTGTGTGTGCCCTCCAAGAGTGGAGTCATTGTTTCCCCCCGTACTGTCGAAGTCCTGCAATCCAATCCCGCTAGCCTTCAAAGTTTGATTCTCTAGGAATTCCTCCTCCCGTTGCCAAACCCCCAGGTTGAGAAGCCTGACGTGGGGCTCAGAACCTTCACTCCAGTGGGTGGACTTCTGTGGTATAAGTGTTCTCCAGTTTGTGAGTCACCCACCCAGCAGTTATGGGATTTGATTTTATTCTGATTGTGCCCCTCATACCATCTCATTGTGGCTTCTCCTTTGTCTTTGGAATTGGGGTATCTTTTTTGGTGAGTTCCAGTGTCTTCCTGTCGATGATTGTTCAGCAGTTAGTTGTGATTCCAGTGCTCTCGCAAGAGGGAGTGAGCACGCGTCTTTCTACTCCACCATCTTGAACGAATCTCAATCAACACTATTTTCTTTCACATTTTTCTAAGTAAAATGTCCCTTCTATTACCAGAGGAGGTGGAGGAAAAAAGCAAGCTTCAGTAATTGTCTCAAAGACTGATTCAATGAGAAACTAAAATGAGCCGTTACAAATTAATGAATCTGTGTATTGCACTTTTTCCTCCCCAAAATGAGAACTCAATGAAATGAATAGTTTCACTGTTTAAAAAGCAAAAACAACATGGAATATAAAATGGGGGTAAGGGTTACCAAAATCTAATTTCAAAGTGGCAAATTTGAAGAATTTACCTATCATACCCTAAGCAAATGATTGTTTTTTGATGTTTAGAGAAATTGTTTTTTTCTAATTAAACTCAGTTTTGAATTTTTAAATTAAAATTATCAAATTATACATAGGTATAAATACTCATGATAAAATTATCAAAACCAAAAAAAAATTAGATACAAGTAGGATTCTTTTTCATGGGATAATTAGTTCAAATGAAAAATAATCCTGGTGTTTGACAGTAGTGTCATTATTTTATGTTTTTCTCAAGATACAAATGGAATATTACCTTACTTTCTTCCTGAAAAAAAAAAATCTTAAATGACCCTCTTCTATGTGTGTGTGTCTGTGTCTTTTTAAGAATATAACTATAATTAAATTGTGGATCAAATGATGAAAATACAATTAGTATATAAGTAATCTTATAACAGTAGAAGTTCCTAGATGGAATATAGACCATAACATTATTACCTAAAGCACTTTTCCTCCTAAGATCTCAAAATCCTTTTCTGTCTATATAGGGTAATACAAAGAATACTGAACTGAGAGCCAGGTAATCTCATTTTAATTCTGCTTCAGTTACTAAATAGCAGATGATTTTGGCAAGTCATAGTCAACTATCTTACTTATCTTCTTCCATCAGGAAATTTAGAACCAATCGGGGATGTCAAACTGGTTTCAAACAATTCAGATTCATTAATTACAAGAGACTGTCTGTACCTCTGATTTGAGAAGGATTCTGAGGCTAAATCTAGGCTCAGTGGAAAAGAGAACCATGATCAATTAATAATGTTGGTCACGGTCAGACGGGGAAAGGAAGAATTAAAATGGCAGCGCACATGCTATATAGTGGGGATCGCTGGATCAGAGGACTTCTCTTATATTTGACGGCTTTTGATGTAATGAAATTCGATTCAATAATCTTGAAAAACGAAACTACTAACCTAACATGTGCCAGCATTGTACTTTAGTATGGCTAATAGCTCCTGCGGTTTCTGAGTCTGAAATAATTCAGTCTGTGAAATAGTCCAGAGCTGGGAGGTTTAACCCATGTCCTCTGTGAGTCAAACTGGCCTGATCAGTGTTTGGAACAATTTTTTATTCCACTTGCCCAGTAATTCCTATTATCTGTACTTAGTAATTATTTATTTTCCCACTCCATTTCTACTTTCACCCAAGACTATCTGTCAAACAAGCAACTGCCTGGGAGACTAGTCTTTAAACATTGATTAAATCTATTTGTGCAGGATTTTTGTTTGCTTTTCATAATTATAAAGGAAATTATAGTTGCTTTCATCTTAAAAGCATACTGACCACCTAGTTTAGCTTATTTTTTCTGCTTTCTTATTACAATAGAGCACATGGGATGTCAAAATGATTGCTGGCAAAAAACTTCCCCAGGGGCTCTACTTAAAACACCACTTCATTCACAACATGTTATCCTAAAAAATACAAAATCCAAAATATCACCCTTCAGAATGGCACACATTATATTCCCTAGACTTTGAAACTCAAAGTAGGAAGGGCTAAAAAAAAATCTGTTAAGATTAAAATCCCAAGCACGTGCATGACTCTAGAACCACTTTTAACAGGGAGCAACCATCTCAACTGACAGCTGTGGAAATACAATCTACACAGACAAATACAGCCATCAATTTGGCAACAGCTCTCTGTTCACAATTTACCAGATTTACACCTCCTGATCAAAATCAACAATGCAGAAGTTTTGGGCAATGGTATAATTTCCTGCTTTGAAGATTACAGAGAGAAAATTAAGAATAGGCTTAAGGAGATATGGGGATATATGTATACATATAGCTCATTCACTTTGCTATACAGCAGAAACTAACACACCATTGTAAAGCAATTATACTCCAATAAAGATGTTAAAAAAAAAAAAAGAATAGGCTTAACTATTTCACATGTAGAAACCAGGCATAAACACATGATGAATAATTCACATTTCGTACACTTCAGAATTCAAAGGAACTATTGATTATTCCAGGATCTGTGTGGTTGTATAAGCTGTAACCCACCATGAAGCCAAAAACAGAATACAATGAGTCCTACTATTGATAAATAGGTGAAAAGGCATCAGGAATTGGAAAACTTACTTGGGAGTATTAACAATGAAACAAAATGGAATTACTCTGGTTGAACTGCAAGGGAGGAGCTAGAGCTGCCCCGTTTTGCCAATCTGGTGTCACCAGCTATTACCCTGGGTGCTCGGGACTTCTTGGAATACTGCAACATGGGGAAAAAAACCCTTATTTTGTCCAACTCCTTCATTTTACAAAAATGGAAAGTTAAAGAGGATCAAAGATGTTAGGTAACTTCTCTGGCATCAGGCCTAGGAGAAGAACCTAGGACCTACCATACAATAATGCCAAATTCAAATTGGAAATATATATATATATATATATATATATATATATATATATATATACACACACACACACACACATATATATGTATGTATGTGTATATGACTGTTGTTGTTTGTTCTTCTGAAATCACATCCAAAGATGGTAACAGAACACAATGCGCATGGGGTCTACCAAATGTTATCCTACTGAAGATCACCTGATTTAATTATTAAAGGGTGAACTATAGCACTGGCAGTTCCTACAGCTTCACAATGCAATGCAACTCAAGCAAAATGAGAGGATCAGCACATGTTTCTATGTACCAGTCATCCTTCTTGACGCTGTGCTCTGAAATCAGTTGTAATTTTGATAATGATAACACTGGCTCAGTTACAAAAATGGGATTACTTAAGTCACCCAATCTGGGGCTTTCCAAAGAGTGAACAAGCATGTCTAAATAGGTGGGGGGCCGGGGGGGGGTGGAATGAGTTCAAATGTACATTAGCGTTGTAGTTGTAATAATACAAGACACTTGAACAGAAATTTTAACTTGTCTTTCACAAGGAAAATTTTGAATGCAAACCAAGTCTCAATTTAAAAAATAGAAGATGCACTTATTTGAGGGAACATGATACACTTTAGCCTGATGAAAACATAAGCCTGAACATGCACTCTCATTTATACACTTCTTGGGGAGACTGTTCTTTTTTAATAAAACCAGACAGTATTTTTAAAAGAAAAACTGTTTTACATAGTTTCCTTATTTCATCTTTCTTATAATATTATGGAATCTTTATTTCTCTACAATAATGAAACAGCAAATAAGTTTTTACAAAAGGTTTATTTTAGGTTACACTTTAAACGAGTAAGACAAAAGAATAATTCTCAGTCATAGTAAATAAATGGGAAGACTGAGACAAAGAACCTCAAAGGTGAAGGACTTGGCGTTAAAGGAAATGAATAGTATTGCTACCCTGAGAACACTTATCAAGATTTAAAATCCACAAAGGTGAAGGCCATGTTTGTTGGTATCGACAGTACCATGCACAGTTCCTGGCACAGAGTAGGGGCTGGATAAATATTTGTTAAAAAACATAACTAAGGGAATGAATGTAAGACAGGGGAAAGAGAGAAGGGAAAGGGAAAGTCATATTTCTGGGACAAGTGAGAGCTACAGTAACAGATAATGACTCCTTCACAATTTCACAGCCAAGTGAGGCTACGCCAGGAGGGAGCCAAACAGATCGTGGTCCAATTCCAGACTCTATCATCGTCCTTGAGAAAGTTCTTTAAACTCCAGTTGATAATCTAATCTCTTGTATTAATCAGGTAAAATAATAGTCATGGTACAGGTTAGCTGAGAGGAGTAAGGGTGATAACTTATGTGAACGCACAATTGGCGCCTGGAATATGCTGAGGCTCAGATGTCAGTTCCCTACCCATGACCTTGATTACAGTGCTACTTCTGGAAGACACAATAGAGGTTAACAGAAAACCTCCACTAATTGTGGGAGTATGCTAAAAGCATGCAGACCAATCTTCACTTTTTGGGGACCGTGACCATATTCATCTTAGAGAACTATAGTCCTCTACCCTCAATCTGAGGTGTCCTGGGCTATGCCCTCATCAGAGTTTTGGGAAGAAACTAGAACTTCTGCACACAGGAGAGTGAAGAAGAAGGTCATCTTCAAATTATTATTTTAATTCTGTCTTTGGTTTTAGGTCAATTTAAAAATAATTCTATAAACCCGTAAAGAAAATGGATGTCATTATTTCACATATTATAACACTTTCCCCTTCTGGATTCTTTTGATGATTTAGTTTAAAAATAATGTTGGTTATTTTATGCCAGATAATTTCTGTTTACTCCTCAAGACCCACTCTCTACAGTTGCCCTTGTTCTCTGCCCAAAGTGATTTAACTATATAAATGACATCAATGGGTCCTCTTATCCTCTGGCTCTGGTTGAGTTCAGTCAATAGGGAGCCCTGGCAGTAGCTGGTGGGAGAGTTGAGAATGAGTTGAAGGTATTTATTCCCCTGGTTCTCTTCCTGTAAGCTTACCTTGACCTGACTATGTCCTTTGAATAAAGGTCACTACTCTAATCAAGGTCATTTAGTTTATAACATGACTTCATCTCCTTTTAGGTTCTGATATGTCTCCCTCTACTCACCTCTTTGAGCTTAGAGTTGTAACAGCTGTGCGGTTGGTAGCCTCTGGTTCCTGAACAATCCCTTGAGGTTCTTTTACACCATATCTATCTCCAACCCTTGTACTTATTCCCTTTATAAATAAGTTGTCCTCAAAGTATCCTAATTTGATTGTGCCAAGGTTCCTGTTGGGACTTTGATTGAACAGATATCGTTTTTACAGACTGGTCACAACTGGTGGCTAGCCTAAATCACACATCCCTTCCCAAACTAACACTCTTAGTTAATAACTGTTATGAGGATGACTCATGTTCTTATGTTACCATTAGGGGAATAATCAATATAGTAGACTAAAGTTTTCCTTATTAATTAAAATATAAAATATATTTTTAAAAAACATAAAATAATATGTATTCATTTGAACATGTGAATCAATAATTTTATTAAACAAATTCAACTCCTCTTATCTTCTATTCCTTTCCATACCTTCCTCCATGTTCATATAAATATATACACATAATTGAGTCTTCCTGGGATTACTGTTTAAAAAACAATGGATTCTACTATAAAAATTACCGTGCAACCAAATTTTCTAATTTATCAATACATCAAGGGCTCGAACTCATAAAATAATATATGACATACTATAATTTTCACAAGTTTGAGTGAAACCACTCCTGTTATTGATGGACACTTAGGTTTTTTCCAGTTCTGCCATTATAGAAAAAGCTCTAGTAAAAATCATTGTGTGTGTGTGTGTGTGTGTGTGTGTGTGTGTGTGTGTTTTACTACATACTGATGCTTCTATCCTATAGAGCAAATCCTCCAAAGTATTTATGGATAACAGAGCATTTTTCAAACTTAAGAGTTTAATAATTATTAAAATTTGCATATTAAAATGTCAAAAATAGCAAAAATCTAACATTCATAAGTATACCCTGGGAAGCACATAAAACATCAGTATCATCTGACATCTGTCAATAAATAATCCGAAGCAAAATGTCTTGACATGTAGATGAGGTTCACTGGACTGCTTCTGATTTAAATGTAAAATACATCAGTGAAAAGTTCTCACTTATATATTCAGTCTGAATTTCTGACTGATTTCAAATATATAAATTTCAAAATGGTCTGTATTTAATGTAAAAATAATAAATCCATCTCAACTGATGGTGAGCCTCTTTAACCACTTTCTTTTCATGTTTACTAGACACAAATCATGACAGGTCTTGAACTTCAAAGCAAACTAACAACTTCGCTAGAAAAGATTAGAGAAAGTTTCCCCTATTTTCTAATTAAATTCCTTGCAAATTTAAAGTATACTTCAGAATTTTAAAGATAAAGAAGCTCAGTAGATATTAACTCATTAGAAAGATATGGAAGGAAAATTGATCAAAAACACAAAGAGATGTAAGAATGCTTCAGTTCAGTATGGATTTCAAGGCTAAGTACAACTCTTTCTTTTCTAAAATGTTTTAGAATATGAAGACTTTCTCTAGCATGACCAATTCTACTTAGGTTAAATTAAAGAAAATTCAATAGAGCTATATTTTCATTTTTCTTTTTCCAATCTAAACACATCATTTTAAAGTAACATTCTTCCTCCAGTTCACTGAAGTCTTGTTACACAGCTAAAGTGTGCAGTTGACAGAGGAGCTGACCCAGCTTTCCATTCATCCTCACGCAATACTTGCATCATCAAGCAGCTCTGATCTAACTACTTGCACCAAATTTGACCCTGTGACACGAACAACTTATGAAAATTTTAAAATGAGCTCTTGTATGATTCATTTCTGTCAGAAAGTCATGCTCTGAATCACCAAGCCAGTGGAGAAGCTGACACATATTTTAGTAAGCTGACCAAGGTAGAAAATATGCCCATTATCACAACCAACTTAAGTAATATAAAAATAGATCATGATAACAATTTTCTAAGCATCTATTATTTACTAGGCGATGTTAAGACCTGTATGGTATCTGTCATCCTTTAAACAGCCTTGCAAAGTGTGAATTTTACTTTTCCTATAACATATGAGGAAATGAAGGCTACAGTGACACTAAATTGCTTGCCCCAAAGTTGTGAGCTGGTAAGTCAGTATTCAACCCAATATTTGAGCCCTTTAATCAAATATCTAACCAATTATCTTTACAGTATGCCAGACTATCTCTTAAGGAATTATTTCATTTCTCCCATATCATTTCAAAGTACATGGATATCCAATACCCATGATAGACAATGAATTCAAATAACACCAATGTCAAGGTAGTATCACCAGTTTTTTAATCTAACTAGTGACCAGAAGGGACAGCATTTACATATATCATACAACTTAAAGTCATAAAAATTTAAATATCTTTAGTTATACTTTCCCCATGTCATTTACTAACACTACTATTGTACAATAATCAGCAATTTAGATTTCTTAAAACCTGAAATTGTCTATAAAGGAAAACTCATTTAAAACATTATATTTAATATTCTGATAACATTAAAAAGTGGCCTTCAAAAAAGATGAAAATTCTCAGTATGATTTTAGGCAACACGAACAAGTATGCACACACTGCTATCGATGAGGATATATATTTCTTAATTAACAGGGCTTTTGACTTGAGCTCAGTTAAATTTAACAAAACAATAATAATACATTAAGGTTTGGCTTTCACCAAGTAAATGCAAACTGGCTAATCTAAGATTTTATATACTTATAATGAAATACACAAAATGAAAATAAATATATGCTTTCATTCATCCTGAATTTTCTATCATTAGCAACTCCTCATCCTTGAATTTAGGATTATCAATTAAAGAATCATTTTGATAACTTGAGGTAACAAATAAAAATCATAATGATTTTTCTCCTTCCTAAATTAAATTACATAGTTCTAATAACTCTATTTCAAATTATGGGTGCCTTCTATTAATGTACAATAAAATTTTACACTGCCCAAGGATACAATAAATATTCAATATATCATTATGTTTATGCAAACTGCAAGCATCAAAAAACTCTCCTCTGAAACATGGAAAAATGTAACTTTATCAACATCAACTTTAATCATTTATAAAAAGACCCACTTTTTTCTGTACACAAGAGACAAGTTATAATTTGCGTTCTGTGAATATCAAAAAATACCAACTACTTTTGTTATTACAGTTCCATCAGGCCAGCTGTGGATTCTATAATAGAGATTAGTTTTATTCTGGTGCATTGAAAAGCACTGATATTAATCTCAGACAAAAGTATTATCATTGGTGAGATGCTGATTACTGACTACAGAGGCTTTTAAAAATTATAATTATTTAACAAATCTCACAGGACAACCAAAAATTACTTACTGAAAATAGTTACACTTCTAATGCCACTGAGATATCCAAATATCAGAAATAAAATAGAAGCAGTAATAGTTAAGCAAAGAATTTGTATATGGTATTCCAGATGCAACGGATTTGGGGTCTACCAAAAAAAGTATTTAATGTTAATCCAAATTGCACCAGTAATTAGTTATATAATTTTGGGCAGGTCACCTAGATCTCTGTGCCTCCATTTAACACTTATAAAAATGTACATTATAATTTAATTATTTAACAACCATTTGTTAAGCAGACACTATGCGTGGGTGCTCTGGGATAAGTGCTAAGAATAAATAGAAAGTAAAATAGACACACTAAATTAGATAATTATAATAAATAAATCTATAAATTATAAATATCATAATATAATTAATGCACTTAATATTTAAACATTTGAATCATGATGCTGAAGAAAAAATGTTGTTTTACAAGTTGATGGTACTTTATATTATATTTTCCAAAACTTTGTCTTCTCAGACCTCCAGTTCAGACAAGATGGCATAGATTTGTTTCTTCCTGTGCCATTCCTCCTCCCCTCTCCCTCCCTAAGTACAACTATAAATGCTGAAAATAATGCAAGAGGCAACCAAAGAAAAACTCTGAAAGGTTTAAGGAGGAAGGTGAACTGGTTAGAGACCCCAAGATAGGAGGAACAATCTAGGTGCAAGGCATCTTACATCCTCCCACCCAAAGGAGGAAGGCAACCAGGCCCAGTATCTCTTGACATACAACCTAGAAACAGAAGGCGGTGCAGGTAGGTTCCTTCTTCCCTGGATCAATAGGAGCCCCACTGACAATAAGCCCTTCAATAAAAGTGCTCTCTTCCTCAGGGCCTGAGACTCCCCTCCTACACCAAGAGACACTGGATGGCTGGGGGGCACCAGCAAAGGGGATCCTGCCACAAGCACCCAGACCAGGAAGGACTTCCCATCCCGCACGGGCACGGGGCACAGGCCACGACAAGCTCTGGCTTAGGAAGTGCTGTTCTTTCCCGCTAGGCCTGAGAATCTTTCTCCCACCATGAAACATCCAGGGAGAAGGTGGGCGGAGGAAAGCTGGCCAGAGGAGGGATCCCCACCAAGATAAGCAACCAGGCCCAGAAGCACTCTTCACTCTGTCAGGCCAGAGACTTCCTTTTCCCCACCTAGAAACACCAGGAAATTCCTTCTGCCTCTCAGGCAGAACCAGTAGGGACTACTGGGGGCCCCACCCATTCAAGTTACATCAAACCAAAAGCACAACATCAAAAAGGCTATGAAAATTAAATTGTCATTGGAACTAGAGCCCACTAAGGTAGTCCAAGACCTGTGAACTAAACCTAAACAGAGTCGGTTCCTACTAAAACTAAAGATTTAAATAGGAGCTTGAGTCTCCTAAAATGAACAGAGCCTCAGGGACCCGTGGGACAAAAGCAATAGATCCGAGAGGTTGGAAAGGAAGAAAGTAGGGTCAATGGATTATCTGAAGAAAGAATGACTGAAAACTTCACAGATTCAATGAAAAATATAAACCAATAGATTCATGAGATGAATCCCACATAAGATAAACCCAAAGAAATCCATGCAGGAATTTCCCTGCTGGTGGTGCAGTGGTAAAGAATCCGTCTTCCAATGCAGGTGACTTGGTTCGATCCCTGGTCAAGGAACTAAGATCCCACATGCCGCAGGGCAACTAAGCCCAGGCGCCACAACTACTGAGCTTGTGCGCCTCAACTAGAGAGCCCGTGTGCCGCAAACTACAGAGCCCATGTGTTCTGGAGCCCATGCACCACAACTAGAGAAGAGAAAACCGACACACCACAAATAGAGAGAAGCACGTGCGCCACAATGAACAGCCCACACGTCACGGCTAAGACCTGAAGCAGCCAAAGAAAGAAAGAAAGAAATCCATGCAAAGACACAGGATAATTAAACTTCTGAGAACTAAAGACCAAAAAAAATCTTGAAAGCAGTCAGAAAGAAATAAAAAGAACATAAACTATAACATTTAGTGGGATGCCAGTTCAAATGACAGGTTAGCTGGTGGCCTCCCCAGGGACTATCTCAGCTGAAAAGAGCTGCCTCACCTAGGTCATGCCCCCTTCTTGGATGGCTCACATCGCCTAACTTGGGGATATAAAAGCCTGGTCCCCTGTCCAATGACTGATGTATATGGGAATACAAAGGTCCAGCCCTTGTCCCAACTCAAGACAATTCTGAAGGGCCATCTCAGCTTCCTAGATGTTCAACTCAGGCTCTTTTTGAAAATGTAACACAGTTCAACTTCTCCCCTGTTCAGTTTTGCTTCCTCCCCCTTTCTTCCACAGATTTTTTTTTTTTTTTTTTTTATCCCAAGAATGCTTCCTAATAAATATCCTGCTCGCTAATCTCTATCTCAGTGTCTGCTTCCTGGGGAAACCAAGTTGTGACAGCAGTCATGGAGGCATGTGATAGTGAGACAGAGCAAGGCCTGTGCAGGAGGCATTTATGGTTAAATGGAGTGACTCTTTGACCACCAACTATTAGAAGCTCTCTTTAGAATGTGGGCACGTGATGCCTCTTGGCCCTTAGCTTTAGGTCTTAGTGTTCAATTCCAGGGCAACAAGAAAAGTATCCCCCAATATCTTATTATATTAGTCTAGTTTGAAACTTCAATAACAAATATTAAATGCAATTTTAAATTAAAATTCAAATAATTCAATTTTTAAATTAGACATCAAGCCTCCCACAAATATGATTCAAATAAATACATTTAGCATTAATGATAATGATGCCAGGTTATGAAGTCAATGTTGGAGGAAAAGGAGAGACAGTGTAAAGCATCCTGAAAATTTTTTATTAAAAAAAAAATTTTAAAAACCCTGGAAAGATTTAGACCTATACAAATTTGTGAGGAGGAAGCAAAGAAGCAAATTCTTGGACCCAGAACTCTTCTTAGAGTTCTGAATGACGTAAATATCAAGAGCCTGATATTTCCTATGTAAATCCTTACATTATAACTTTAAAATTTCAAAGTCTATTAACAGTTTACCTTTTACTCATCAACAGTGTTGTGCTGGCCAGAGAACTTCCAAAATCATCTCACAGATCACTTGCTTTCTTATAGAACTCAGTGCTCTGTGTACAGAGTCATCACAATCCACCCCTTAACTGATCCCAACTTTTGTATATTTTGATACAAAATATATCAAAATATATCTCTCTCTCCCCTGTGTGTCTGAACTCCTGGTCACTTAATGAACGCTACCTGCCAGGTCCTTCCAGCAGCCAAACTCTGTCCAGCCCTAATAATCCCCTTCCCTTGGACATGATGAGCCACTGAAGAAGGATTATTCTGACCTTAACTCTCATTGCTTATCGATCATCTCTACCTCCTCCGTGGTACTCGAAAGACTGATTGCCTCAATAATTGTTCGGCCTGAGCAAAGTGACCCAACCCACAGTCAACTGGTAATGATTCTGCCACTGACCCAACGGACAGACACAGCCAGTGACATCTGATTTAATATGTTAATGAAGAACAAAAGCAAAGTGGATTAACTAAATAGAGAGGAACAGACAGTCTAATATGGTCTAATCCACTCATTCTTCTTACTAAGAAATGTTTCTTTTATTAAAAAAATATTCAACTTTCTTCTTATCCATACCTGACTCATCTTTGGCAGAATCACAGTATGATCAAGAAACAGCTGAAAAATTGGGTCATGGAAGAGAAAAGGTAATGAATGAAGGTTCCTTTACTATCTACAGACTGATTCGTTGGTCAGAAAGCAAGTCTAGATAGCATGAGATTGCATAATATTGGGGAAACACCCATATTTAGTGTTAAAACAACTTGAAACAGCAATATGTTTTCTTTCCATTTCTAGACATTAACTCTAATAAACATAACTTCAATAATTTGTTTTTATAAAGTAAAAGGTATTTCTAACTGATCATTTTTAAAATCGGGGAGTAAACTCCAAAAGGATATATGACAGACACGTTCAGTGATTGGTTCAATTTAGCTATTCTAAAGTTGCTACTTGTAACTTTTAAAACATTTTTTTTAACTTTGGCTTAAATAGTGGCATGGCTCTTCTTTCATTCAAATTGATGGTCAAATTCCAAACTTTGGGGGGATGCTTTTTACCGTAGGCCCCAACCTACCTCTCCAGCCTCATCATCCCACCCTCCCAGCCCCTCATACCTTCCAGACCCAGACTGTGCGCGTGCACGCGTGCATACTCACGTACACTCTCACTCACTCACACTCACACATATGCACATATACAAACAACTGAGTCTCCTGTCAGGCAGAGTTAATCCACCAGAACCACCAATTACAAGGCCCCTTCATCACTTCATGACTTCATATAACCCGTCCTTCTATCTTCATTCCCTGGGCAAACTTCTGTTTAACATTTGGACCCACTTCAAACAACATTTCCTTTGTGACACCTTCCCTGACTCCTTCACACACAATCAGCTATTCCTCTTCTGAAGGTCCATGACATGGAAGCAAGCTTTTCTATAACATTTCTACCATTAAACTGTAATTAGTCATTTTTCTGGGTCCTACTCCATTAGACTATGAAGTTGTCAAGGGCAAGGATTATGACTTATTCACCACTTTTTACTCAGTGCCCCCATCAATAAAATAGGTTATCTCTCAGTATAGGGTTGTGAGGGTTAAAAAAGAAAATTAACTAAAGCACTAAGCAGCACATATAAAGTGCTCAGCATATGTCAGAAATTGTTTTTTTTTACGTATCAAAAACAATGCCGGGCTTCCCTGGTGGTGCATGCTAATGCAGGGGACACGGGTTCAAGCCCTGGTCTGGGAGGATCCCACATGCCGCGGAGCAACTAGGCCCGTGAGCCACAACTACTGAGCCTGCACGTCTGGAGCCTGTGCTCCGCAACAAGAGAGGCCACAATGGTGAGAGGCCCACGCACCGCCATGAAGAGTGGCCCCTGCTTGCCACAACTAGAGGAAGCCCTCGTGCAGAAACGGAGACCCAACACAGCCAAATAAATAAATAAATAAATAAATAATAATTAAAAAAAAAAACAATGCCTATTTTGTAGTAAGCATTCTATAAATGCTCAGGAAATGAATAAAATAGGAACAAATGATTCTTTTCAAAATGCATTTCAAACAGACCTTAATAAAAATCAGGTAAAAAATATGAATGTGATAATCCTGCCCATTATGAAATTAAATGATCCTTATAAGGACTGAAAGGAATGCTTACTCCAAACAGCAATCAGTTACTAAATTATTACATACAGAGAAAAATCGAAATATTAAAATAAATGAGAATTATAAAGAAATTTATTAAACAGAAACTTAAGATTTGTTGAAACCCTCCTAAATGTTAAGATGTCCTCACTTGGTGCTTAAGGGAATACTTTTAATAACTAAACATAGACCAACAGTTGCCTGTCCTGCAAACTCTAAATCACTTAAATGATGCTGAACATCATAGTAAACAAAAAGAAAAGAATGTTAATTTTATTTCTTTTATTTCCTGAGTTTTTCCTGAGCAAACACAGTTGATTATTCTTAAAGCCCTGATGTCCACTTTGTACATATTTTCAAGATTATTGTAATAAGTTAATCATTTTTAGAAAAGGTCTTTCATGGTTTTCCCCCAATAACGTTCCACCCTAAGGTAGTTTCCTGTCTCAAACAACTATATGGGAATCTCAGAGGTACTCCTGAGGCCAGTTAGTGATTTATGACTTTTTAATGTTTTCTTTTTAATGTTCTAATACTTGAATTCATAATGTAATGAAACAAAAATTAGTAAAAATCAGCATAAACTTTTATTTTGCACCTAGAATTCTCTGCCACAAGTCATGGTAACAGCACCATCAATTAATAGAAGCAGCATAGATATTTCTTAGAGAGATCATTCCAAATGTCAGTAATGCCCCAGAAACCCTCTAACAAAACTGAAGCCCATTAAATCTCATTTATGAGCCATACTGTAAGTATTCAAACAAGAAACAGCCCATAATGCTGTCATTCAGTATGTCAAAATCCATCAGCTCTATGAAATAATTCCTTATAGCTTTGAGCTTAGTATTTATAATTTTCATAGATAAACAAAAACCTAAAGTAAAAAATGCAAATTGGTAAAATTGTGTGACACTCAAAAGTTTTTTAAAGGGGAAAACTTTTAAGCCAAGCAACTAATTTCTGAACTAAACATATATGTCATAGATAGACCGATCCACAATACACACAAACACATATATAAATCTGGTTATATGTCATAATATTTACATATACAATTTATATATAAATACATTTCAGATATAGCCATATATATACATATACAATTTACTTAGATTTCTAATATACAAATATAGGTATTTTTTCCTTCACAAGTCAGTTCTTTCGTATATTTGTGTGTGTGTGTCTGTGTGTGTGTATATATGTCAGAATTGTCATTCCTATGACCTAGAACAATCCTATCATTTGCCTTCTTTTGAATGATACAATTTTCAAAAAATCCATTTTGCTGCAAGGCCAATCAATCTAAATTCTCTGCTTGAGCCCCTAAACAATCATTCCAGATTAATATACAGAAAAAGCCTTAATTTCAGAAACGTCTAAAGAAAATGGGAAATTTTATTAAAAGATAGCCCTTACAAACGTCTTACCTGGCATGATACTCAGAGCTCTTGGGTTAGATATCTTCTTCTTTTGATAATAAGTCAATAATTATTAAAATAGGTGCTGGGGGATGAAGATATATATATATATGTATATACACACACATACATACACACATATATAAATCTTTTAAATAGTCTTATAGTATATTTGTAACATTTCTTGTCATTATTAATCTAGATTAATTAATCTAGATAATTTATAAAGTATGTAAAATGACCTAAGGTTCAAAGATTCTTACGAAAAGAACATATAGCAAAACCAAAAATTTATCTCTGGTTTTGCTACATGCTATATTTTTTAATTAACTGAAAATATGGCTCAAATAAACTCAAATAAATGTAAAGAAACTCAAAATATGGCTATTCTTCCCTCGGAAGAATACTGGAATTATTACAGTAGTATTTCTAAATAATAATTAAAGTAATAAATGAATTTAATTCATTTGCTTAGGCATTCATTATGCCTTAAAGTAAAGAAAGGGCTGGTTCTTATTTCTAATGAAGTCACGTCTAATTTACAAAGCTTATCATACAAGAGATAATAAATATTGATTGATGACTAAAAGAATAAATGAAAGGATGAATGGATGAATGAAGAAATGGGGACTCTAACAATTGCCTAGTATTCAGAATCCAGAACTGCAAAGCACTCCTATACAGTTTTCTCAAGGCCGCAACTAACTATGTGTAGTAGCAGTGTGGTAGAGCCGAAGGACACTGGACTCAGTTATAAATGAATGTGAGTTCTACCTCTCTGCCCTACCAGCTGTGTGACCAGAGAGTATTTCCCAATCTCTCTGAGTCTCAATTTCTTCCTCTATAAAATTAGTATAATAATACCTGCCCTATCTATTTCAGAGGGTAACTCATTCGTATGTATGTTCACTATAAAATTCTCTCAAATTTTCTGTATATTTGAAACTTTTCATAAAATATTGGAAAAAAAGTTTTAAAATAAAATCTGCTAAATTAATAGTTTCAATGGGTTTTGACCTCAGTTGTTGAAAATATAAAAGCATACCTTCTGATTGGGTTCAGAGAAATAAAATCAATTAACATATGCCCACTACCCACATATTTATTATGTAGAAGATATTTGAAAAAGTGCAAAATTTTATTTCCATGATTTGCAAGTATGCTAATACCCTTGAATTACATATGTAATTTCTAATAACAAGATTATAAAATGATGAACGCATTTCATGCTCTCCATTAATTCCTTTTGAAAAGCACTTACATTTTCACCCATTACAATATTGACTTTACTGTGTTTGGGGCAGTTAAGTATATTGCTGATTTTTCAAAATAACTGGTTTCTGACAACCAGTGACTGTCACAGAAAAGGTCAACCAAGTTGGAACCCTTGCTTTTATGTAAATTTATATAATTCATCTTAAACAACAACATTTTTAAGTACTTTGTCACCAGGAAACCCACAGACCTCAATGTAATTCAAAATATTTTCTTGGTCATTCCTCATCCCATTTAAAAATATTCTAAGGATCCAAATATTTTTAAATCTTTATTGGATAAAATTAACCACATTAATGGAATCTTGCAGCATATAAATCATAACATGTTGTAATAATTGTAAGGTTAATAAAGAAGAGAGAAACCCCTTTGGATTCTGGAATTTCTGCTCTTCCTCTAGGATACCTCACCATTTGAGATAAGCTCTGGATATGGAATATTAGTAAACCTTTATTTACCCTTGGCTTTTAAAGTGATATAAATAGGAATAGTGATTCCAGTATTTTTCTCCTCTCTTGTCAATGAGATTTGCTACAAACACCCACTGAACAATCACCATTTCCCTACTAGTATCTTCAACAAAGATATCTTAGAAGGTTTCCTTGGTGGATAGTAACAGAAATTCCTGGATCTCCTCATTGGATACATTTTTGATCCCGAAGGGAATGGTGGAAATTATGACAAATGTGATTACTCTGTATGTGGGGGATAAGTATATGCACATGTATGAATATACATACACAACTAGGATGAGGAATATAAATGAATAGAGAACTCGCTGACAAAGACAGAGGTTCTCCAATTAGCAGAGTTAGGGGAAAAAAGGGAACACTTCTTTGCTATGTCCTAGCAAGTTCAAAGGTATGTCTTTAAAATTTTCTAGACATTTACAGAATGTCTCCACTGCACCAGTCCCAAAGATGGAAAACACTGGGTAAACCTAGACAGCTCAGACAAAATTCAATCTAGTATATGAAAGTGCCCTAAAACTCTAAAGCCCATTGTGCTAATGTAACACTGTTAAAGTTATCATTCAGGACCAAAACTAACAAAAAAACCCATAAAAATCGTTCAACTAAAAAACTCACTTACTTAAACTTTAATCCTCTCACAACTGCAACTGTTCACAACACTCTCCTTAATTAGAAATAGGAAGAAAAAACCCTGAAATCTCCACCATCTGATGCTATAACGACATATTTAACAAACTCCTCATAATCACTCTTATTTGACAGATAGTATTAAATAAACTACATTACCTAACACTGGGGCCACAGAAAACTGGGAGCAGCAAACTGGAAAGTTAAAGTAAAGGCTTATTAGGGAGACAAGCATAACAGTTGCAAAATAAAGCAAACAGAAGAGACTGAAAACCACAGAACCTGATGATAGTGTGGTATTATGGAAGCTCATAAATGATGATCCCAAATCATAAAGAAAATGTATATTATGTTCAGTATTATTTGTTTAAGAAGGAAGGGGATGATACATTTTAGAAAGATTTCTATTCAAAATAGTTAACATTTTCAAATGTTTCCCTTCAATATATAGTCAGGATATTATGAGCTCATGAATATAAACCTAGATATCTCTAACTGTAAACTGAATTCTAAATTTTGTTATATTTGGTTAAGAAGGCTGCTTCGCAAAATCTTTCAATGATTCTTCAAAATTAGCTGATGATACTTCTCTAGGCTTATGTGTCTTCAATCATGAATGATGAGCTCCTTTTGAAGTATCTGAATTGCTTTTAGTAAGATTTGCAATCATTCTGAACAAATTATAAAGCAGCCTAGAAGAAATAATGTGCTATGCTATATTAATGCATTTCTAACTTCAGCAGATTAAGCGAAGATGATTATAAAAGTGAAATGTGTAACCTTATTCACTCCTGGGATCTATTATTGAAAGATTAAGATTGAAACTAAACTCTTTTCAACATTCGTGAAAGGCCGTTATTTGAAGGCTATTTTTTAAAGCTAAATTGTATAAAATATATACTAACATCACAGAAATCCTTATTAATGTGCTATTACCTGACAGACAATATATCTGAGCCATAATTTTGACTATGACCCTAGGAAAGCAAGAGAATTCTTTAATTCATATATTTTAAGAGTCACTACAAATTTGTTCTAATGTTTCTCATCTAAGCTCCACAGTAATTGATTGTGTAAGCCAGTGTTTCTCAAAGATTGAGACATAATGATGATTTTACATGGTACATGGAGATCATTTTTTTTAGTTCAATAGATTTATATTTATTATTAGGTATTAAAAAGAAGTATAGCTAAAAAAAAAAGGATACCTAGAAGATGAAACTCATGAGTTCATGGGCATTATTACTTTAAAAGAAGTTAACTTTTAAAATGTAAATCAACTTAAAGTTATTGTACAGAAAAATATTACATGAATATTTATTTAAAATAATATTAATAATAATATTAAATAAATATTTAACATAATATTAAATAAAAAATATTAAATAATTAGTTTAAGACAAAAATCATGATGTTGGTTCAGAAACGAGTGAAGTTAAGAAAACAGGATACATTCTGTTCACTTAGAAAGTAGACATGCCCTACTGTGTGGCATTTAATTTATACTTGCTTTCAACTACTATTTACATCTTTTATTTAAAATATTATCTATTGCTCTTTTCTCCCATCTAATTTATAAGGTCAGTTAAAACAGGTCAGGTTGAGTGCTTTGCACAGGTACAGTCTTCATTGTGTCCAGTATTTTTGCCCTAAATATCTTTGCCACAAGCAGTTGCATCACACAACTAATTGACCATAAGGCAATTGTGTTGTTAAAGATAAAATAACTGGTTGACAATTTGGTTTGACAGTTTGGTTTCAACTGGTTGACACTTGTTTGGCTTTATATCTCCATCGATGCAGTACCCCCACTTTCATATTATATAAATCTTAAGCCTCATAATGTTCTATATAGTGATGAGTAGACACGGCACTCTTAAAACAGTGATTATAATAACTATGTATATGTGTATCAACTTGATAGAAAATACAGTGATAAGAAAACTTACTCCAAGTGTGAAATAAGAGAGTGTAAAGCCAGATTTCATACTACTCTAGAAAGACAGCATATCAGTTTGCAAATCATTTGGTTAACAGAGTCATCCCACCCACCAGTAAAAACCAAAACATTACAAGTTATGGCAAATGTAGAAAGAGATGGCTGTTAATTCACAGCAGTCTCTGAGAGCATTCATTATCGATCCTTTAGCTAATTTAGATACAACAGCTTGCTCTCTCTTGCCATCTTTACCAAATTTATCACACTATATTAGAAGTGGGAGGCATAAGAAGAATCAAGCTCCTCCTATCCCCCCAAAAGGAAATGGTTACGTGATTCCTGATGACTGTAAGTTTCTTGAAATTGGTGAAATTTTGTTGCCATTTGATACTAGAGAACATAATGTAGACAGAATTTTGGTATTTGACACAGAATCTGGCTTAGACAATTTGGTGAAATACAAGGACTAGTAGGCATGTGATGGAACACTTAAATGTGTTCCAGATACGTACTACCAATTATATGTTTTTGATATTGATAAGAAATAGCAGCATCCCTTGCCTGTTCATTTTACTTCCAGGAAAATATAAAGGGACTAACACTAGATTTTTTAATATCATAAAGAACTTACATCCAACATTAGATCCTGAATCCTTAATGATCAACTTTGAGAAACGAAGCATCACAGCTTTCTCTAAGATAAACCCAAATACAACTATAACTATGAATCTACACAAACTTTGATATCTTTGTCTGGTTTTTGTATCAGGGTGATGATGGCATCACGGAAAGAGTTCAAAAACATTCCTTCCTCTGCAATTTTTTGGAATAGTTTGAGAAGAATAGGTGTTAATTCTTCTCTGTTTGGTAGAATTCACCTGTAAAGTTGTCTTATCCTGGACTTTTGTTTGTTGGGAGTGTTTTTTGTGTTTTTTTTTTTTTTAATAATAATTCAATTCCATTACTGCTAATTGGTCTGATCATATTTTCTATTTCATCCCAGTTCAGTCTTGGGAGATTGCACATATCTAGGAATTTGTCCATTTCTTCCAGATTGTCCATTTTATTATGATATAATTGTTCATAGTAATCACTTATGAATCTTTGTATTTCTGTGGTGTCAGTTGTAACTTCTCTTTCATTTCTGATTTTATTGATTTGGGCCCTCTCTATTTTTCTCCTCATGAGTCTGGCTAAAGGCTTATCAATTTTATTTATCTTTTCAAAGAATCAGCTCTTAGTTACATCAATCTTTTCTATTGTTCTTTAGTCTCTATTTAATTTATTTCTGCCTAACTTTGGGTTCTGTTTGCTCTTCCTTTTTTAGTCCTTTTAGGTGTAAGTTTAGGTTGTTTGAGGTTTTTCTTGTTGGCCTTACGTAGGCTTGTATCACTACAAACTTCCCTCTTAGAACTGCTTTTGCTGTGTCCAATAGATTTTCGTTCATTGTGTTCTTGTTTTCATTTCATTTGAGGTTTTTTTTTTTATTCTTCTTTGATTTCTACAGTGATGCACTGGTTGTTTAGTACCATATCGTTTAGCCTCCATGTGTTTGGGTATTTTGAAGTTTTTTTCTTGTAGTTGACTTCCGGTCTCAAAGCGTGGTCAGAAAAGATGCTTAATATGATTTCAATCTTCTTCAATTTACTGAAGCTTATTTTGTTGCCTAGCATGTGATGTATTCTGGAGAATGTTCCATGTGCACCTAAAAAGAATGTGTATCTGCTCCTTTGGGATGGAATGTTCTCTATATATCTATTAAGTCCATCTGACCTACTGTGTCTTTTAATGCCAATGTTTCCTTATTGATTTTCTGTCTGGATGATCTGTGCATTAACATAAATGGGGTGTTAAAGTCCCCTATTATTATGTGTCAATTTCTCCCTTTATGTCTGTTAGTATTTGCTTTATGTATTTAGGTGCTCCTATGTTGGGTGCATATAAATTTACAATTGTTATATTTTCAAACTGGATTGATCCCTTGATCATTATATGATGTCCTTCTTTGTCTCTTGTTACCATCTTTGTTTTAAAGCCTGCTAGGCATGGCTGACCCCAGTCCATCTGGTTGCCAGGCTCTGGCTTGTGCAGAGGCTGCTGACCACTGGTGAGCAGGGCCAGGTCCCAGATGGCTAGTTGCAGAGCTGAGGATCCCAGATCTAGTGTCAGCCTACTGGTGGGTGAGGCCAGTTCCTGACACAGCTGAATGTAGAGTCCAGGGTGTCCCAAAGCAGGTGTCAGCCCACTAATGAGTGAAGCTGGATCCCATGTAGCTGGCTGAAATGTGTCTCAGAGCAGGGTCAGCCTGCTGATGGGCCCGGCTAGTGATGGCTCACTAGTGGGAGGAGCCAGGTCCTGGGGTCTCTGGCTGCAGGATGCTGGGGGTTCCAGAGCTGGTGTTGGCCCACTGGTAGGCAGGGTCAGTTTCTGACAAGGCTAGCTACAGAGTGTGGGGTGTCCTGAAGCTGGTGTTGGCCTGCTAATTGGTAAGGCCAGATCCCAAGGTGGCTGGCTGAGGGTCCCAAGGTGTCCCAGAGTTGGTGTTGACCTGCTGGTGGGTGGGGCTGGGGCCAAGAGGGTCCAAGGACTGGTGCTGGCCTGCTGGTGTGTGGGCTGGGTCCTGACAAGCCAGGCTGTGGATCTCTGGTGTTCCTGGGGCTGGTGTCTGCCGACTGGTTGTGAGACTGGCCCCAGGGTTAGTGCCAGTTCACTAGTGGATGGGGCCAGGTCCTGGGGCAGTTAGGAGCTCAAGGAGTCCTAAGGCAGCCAGCCTGCTGTTGGGTGGGACTATGTCCCCACCACCCGGCTAGCTGCTTGGCCTGAGGCATCCCAGTACTGGTGCTGACAGGCTGGTGGGCAGGGTCAGGTCCCAGTGCTAACAAGATAGAGGGAGGATTCCAAAATAACACTTGCCAGCACAGTATCCATGTGGTAGAACAAACTCCCCAAAATGGCTGCTGCCAGTGTCTACAAACTCAGGGTGAGCTCCAGTTGCCTCCTGCCTCTCTGAGAGGCTCTCAAGATCAGCACATGGGTCTGACTTAAGCTCCTTTCAAATTACTGCTTCTGCCGTGGGTCTTGGACCATGTGAGATTTTGCGTACACACTTTAAAATAGAGTCGCTACTTCCTACAGCTCTCTGGCTCTCCCAGAAGTGAGCCCTGCTGATTTTCAAAGCCAAACGTTCTGGCAGTTTATCTTCCTGGTGCCGGACCTCTGGGCTGGGGACCCAATGTGGGGCTCACACCCTTCACTCCTTGGAGAGAACCTCTGAAATTGTAATTATCCTCCCATTTGTGGGTCATCCACCCCGGGATATGGGTTTTGACTGTACTGTGTCTCTGCCCCTCCTACCTGTCTCGTTGTAGTTTCTTCTTTATATCTTCAGTTCTGGAAGATCTTTTCTGCTAGTCTTTAGATCTTTCTCATCAGAGTTGCTCTGTAACTTGTAATTTTGATGTGCCTGTGAGAGGAGGTGAGCTCAGGGTCTTCCTATTCCACCATCTTGGCCACTCAAACTTTACATTTAAATGAGGAACACTTTACCCTCTACTTTTTAAGGTAATATAAAATAAGATGAAGGGGAAGAATGCAGGTTGCTAACATCCCTGACATACAAAACATCAATAGATCCATGTACTCAAAGCATTTGATCAACTTCCCATCACTGAAGCATTTGCTTATGCCTCAGTTTCACGGGGCTAGGAATGTGAAGATAGATAGATAACAACAGAATTCCTAAGCGACTGCTTATACAGTGAGATGAGATGAACTGGAACAATGACATGCAAGGTAAGCAGGAAAAAAAAACACTCTAAAGCAACTCAGCCAAACAGCCTGAAGCTGCGGGTTATTAGGAAATGACAGCAGTGATCAAAGACAGATGGCACCATCTCAAGACAAGGACCCTAAGCCCGTGGGGCTAAGCAGTCATGAGCATCAGAGAGGAACTCTAGCCCCTAAACCACTGACAAACTACAAGCATCCTCCGGGCTGAATTTCAAGTCACACGAAAGTCTTGTTGATCTAATGTCCACAGAAATGCAGAAACGCCATGAGTACCAACATCAATGCATGTAGATGGGCATGATTTTCACGTTAGAACAGAAAAACCTCCATCTGCACTTGAGCATATCTTTCCTTTGAAAAACTCTTTTTTTCAGAGTTAGGTATTGTATTTCTTACTTCTTATCCTGAGGAACTACATAAGGTAATTGCAATCAATAGTTGAGAAATGATATCAACCAGCACACACTCTGTAGTAGATTGCAGCAACCAAAGGTGGGGAGATGCCATCTCAGGAAAATCTAACCATTGCTGGTTCAAAAACTGGCCCCCACACACAGAGGGCAAGGAGCAATGAAACAAAGAGGCAGAGCACGCCAGATTGGGAGGTGGCAGTTCTAAAAAGAAAGGGAACTTACATACGAACCTTGTCTGGGGTGGCTGCAAGATGAGGAGATCTCTGCACCTGCCCACCAGACTCTTAAAAGTTTATATAGAGGCCTTAACTGGGTTTGGTCATGTATTCAATCCAGATGGTCTCAAAAACACCTTACTCTCAGGTCTGTGTCCTTCAAATGGCTCTAGCTATGGGAACAGTGTGCACATCACACATTCCAAGGAAAGGGGAGGGGGTGAGGAGCCTCGGATTGCATAGGTCCAGCTCTTGGGTCAAAGAGTGATCACATCCTCTCGATGACCTCCCCCAACAACCATGAGAAGAAAATGCCAGTATGCAAGAGGCACACTAAGAGATAAATATAGTCATTTACAAGGCAAAAATGGCAGAAGAACTTATCACTTTCAGGAAAACCAAATGTGAAAAATCCTTATTAGGACCAAAGACAAGACAGTTCAGTTTACAGAAGGAGTCACAATAAGATTGCTTTGAATAACAAGTTTTCCAGTACTAAAAATTTACTCTTTTACAACTGCATATATTGCACAAAGGGAGTTGCACCTGCATTCCACAAATAAATTCTGAGATAAAACAATTCTAGACCCAGGCTTGTCACTGATGAGCTGAATCACATCAGACAAGCCATTTATCTGAACTTTAGCTTCCTCATCTATTAAATGGTAATACAGTACCCTTACTGGTATCTCAGAATTACTGCAAGGATTCACTGAAATTAATTTATTATTTTATTTTGTATAAAGGAAAGTCCTATAAGAATAATATAAGGTGATAGTGTTATTACTGTTATTGTTATTATTATTATGGGTTGTATAAAAGACTTAAGATTATCCATCAGTCTACTAGAAACACTATCATATCGTTAAGAATACTATCCTTTGACATTAAGAATTTTCTGTGTTATATATCCCCAAAATAAGCATTCAAGAAAACAAGAACTTCATTATTTAACACATTACAAATGAGAATGTAACTGGTCATGTGCAATTATAATAAGAGGGAAATCAATTTCTTAATAAACATAGAATATAAAGAAAAGACAAAGCATGATGTAAATTATTACTTTCTATTTTCCAAAGTTCCCTTTCCCCATTCCATTAGCAGAAAAAGGATCAGAGGCTTCTGGGTCAGAAATACCTGGGTTCAAAACCTGACTCCTAATTCTAACTCTAATATGACTTAGCTGTGTGACCTTCTAGAGGTTACTAAACTTTTCTGAGGATGAGTTTTACCCCCTATAAAACACCGAGAGAATCTCTATCCTGCATTATTATTATAGGAATCAAATGTGCAAGTGACCATCATCATTCAAGGCACATGATAGACACTTGGAAATGTCAGTTTCCTTCATATACAAAACTGGCAACCTTTAAAAGATCATGTAGCAGATGCTGTGGATGTTCCCCCCATAACCCCTTGGCCTTATCCCTTCATTGCACATGGCCCTATTTCCCCAGCCAGTACCTGCATTGCTTTGCCTGCGGGTTTTGTTTGGCCTCAGACCCTGCTTTGCTGCTCAAGCAGAATCAATGTGCTCTTGAAAATCTCTCAAGCAAATACTAGTGGAAGTAGGTGTCTAAATACCCTGGTTTCTCTGTCCATTGATGTGATAACCCAAAGGCACAGGTTCTGCATTTGCTCCCAGAGTTCTCCAGTGGAATTAAGCTCAAGTAACCACAGTGGTAACGTCCTTCATAAACACACTCTTTGTCACCTTCCTTCCCTCCCCTGTCTCACTTCACCATGTCTCTATCAGTATGTCCCAGGATCAACTTCACTCAAATCCTTTCCTCAGGGTATGCTTTGGGACTAGCCCAAATTAAGTCATATTTACATTATCCCATTTTCCTCCTGAAAAGTCCATATCGACTCTTCTCTCTGGGGACATGAAACTTCTATCACGTGAGAGTTTCTGACTTTTCCAGCCTCCTTGTCCACTTACCACGAGAAGGACTTCATGCTCTAGTCAAGCCACCTCTTTACTCCTATTTCTGCATCTCTGATTATACTCTTAATCCATTTGGCATTCCATTCCACCCTCTATATCCTTTTTCTTCATACACTTTTATAACATTCTCAACAGTAATTATTCTTCAAATATTTCTCAAACTTAAATCCCTGGGTCCTCAATGTTAGCCTTAAGTATAATTATATAGTACATATTCTTATTTAAATACGTTCTAACTTAAAATGGTATAAACTACTTTGGTTCATAACACTTAGGCAAGTATGAAATCAAAGGAAAGTTACAAATTTTGTCCAAAGTACAAAGTTACAGATACCAACATTATAAAATCAATGAAGTTCCAATTAATATTAATTTCATGTAATTTTTGCTTCAGTTAATTACTGTCACTGAAGATGTGGCTCTGGTGCAAGTCCCTTGAAGTCTGGTGTGCCTGTCCTACTGTGTGCTGTGAGATGATAAGTGTCACTCACCCTTTGCTTCATCCTAATTAATATGAATGCTTCATTTGTTCAGTGTATGTGCTCTGCCATGATTGACATGCACTTCCTAAAACAGTCTAATTTACAAATGAAATTTGCTTCTGTTCTATTCTCATTAGCCCAGTGTGTACTTCTAAGCACCAACAGGCTTATAAATACAAAAACAAACAAACAGTCACTGTGCTGGACTCAATTATAAGATGATTTGGACTATACTTCTTAATAATGTCATAAAAATAAGAGCACATTTTTTTAATATTACTTTTAGGGGACTTCCCTGATGGCGCAGTGGTTAAGAATCCACCTGCCAACGCAGGGGTCACGGGTTTGAGCCTTGGTCTGGAAATATCCCACATGCCGTAGATAGAATAACTAAGCCCGTGCGCCATGACTACTGAGCCTGCGCTCTAGCGCCTGCAAGCCACAACTACTGAGCCCAGATGCCACAACTACTGAAGAGCCTGTGCTCCACAACAAGAGAAGCCACCGCAATGAGAAGCCTGCTCACCGCAACGAAGAGTAGCCCCCGCTCGCTGCAATTAGAGGAAGCCTGAGTGCAGCAATGAAGACCCAATGCAGCCAAAATATAAATAAATAAATAAATTTATTAAAAAATAAAATTACATTTAGAAACACTGACAATTAGCACCTATTAGACAATTAGTACCTATTAAATATTGCCATTGCTTATTTGTCCATTTTTATAAAATTTTTCAATGGCTTCTCATTATGTACCTAGAATGAAGCCCAATCTCTTAGCATGGAATTAAAGATTTTCCACAATATACCTCCAGTCTTTCCAAGTCTCCTAAGCCATGTCCAACCACAATGGATAATTTATCTGTGAAAGCTTCCTTCTTGAGTCTGTACTTCTACTTTTACAGCTCCTTTTAATCTGGAATGATCCTCCACAAACTCAGATATTACAGTGTAGCTAGAAAGAATATAGGCTTTGAAATCGAACAGACCTGGATTCTAGTTGCTGGTTTTGACACCTACTAGCTATGTGATTTGGACAAGCTGCTTAATCTCTCTGAACCTCCAATCAGAAAAATGGGGATATAATAACTACCCCAAGAAGCCTTTTAAATACAAATTCAGAAAAGGCTTAATGAGTACCTGAACTATCTTGGGTTATCAATAAATAATAGCTATTATTTTTTTTATTCCTTAATCCTCTCAGTTAGAATGAATCATTTCCTCATCATTATTACCACTCAGCTTTGTTTGTTCTCTACATTTGACATTCATATCATTAGACACAGTGTTAGACTGTATACATATTTCACAAGTAGACTACCTGCCGTGGGTTTAAACGTTCAGGTTAATTTTCTCAGGGCTTAGCACAGTTGCTGACATGGAATAGTATTCAATAAAAATCCACTGAATTTACTTGGACTGAATTCCAAATCCTTGTGGTGCCAAGCATGGTGCTAAGAACTTAGCGGATGCTCAAAAAGATGTCTGTTGATTGATTCATTACATGACACGACCAAACGAAGTCCATGAAAACAAATGCCAAGCCAGTCTGCAAAAAACCATCTATTCGTTTCTCTGGTTTAGAGCAACTCTTTCAACTGAGAGGCAGAAAGAAATCAATCTGTCAAGCTTTTAACATACACTGAAGATATGCTTTCTTCTTCCAAGGACTTAGATGAGGGAAGAAAACAGCACAGGAAAATAACCTCCTCAATTAAAGCAACTCTTGGCCACACAAAGACTCAGAAACTACCTACACTTTCTTCAGCCTCCTCAACTAGAATCTCAACTTTCATAATGCCAGAGAGAAGATTCTCTAAGTGGTGGGTTTAATTTATAGATTTATAATAATTCTCAAATTATTTGAGATTTAAGGTACATACCAATCAACCATCAATCAATGAATTAAGTAATAACTTCAGTACCCTCTAAAAGGCAGAAAAGTGATACATCCAAATACCCACACTGAATTAAAAATTAGTGATATTAGAAAATCCGTATTTACTGAAGAGCAACATTTTGCTTACAAGCACAATCAATGCGTTACACAGTGGAATATAATCATGGAATGTAAGTCATGGGATGTAATTCAGAAGCAATCCATATTTGTCTCCCACTGACTTTTTAAAATAACTTCACTGGGGCAGGTTTTTCCCTTACCAGTGAATGAAAACTCTAGCAAGCCCTATGATATTTCTGAACACTGTTAGGTAACAGAAAAGTGCTTAGTTGCAGAATGGAGCCTCAATTTATCAAACAAAAGTTTCAGTGTAATATATTAAGCAGCACTTTTATCTTCATTCAAAGGTTAGACTACCCCCCCCTCCTCCCCTAGCTAGGGACCAGTCCCTCTCTACAGCCTGGACAAAAGAAGGGAGATAGAGAAAGGGGGATGCAAGGTTCTCACTTGACTGGTACTCTTGTGAAATGGCTTCAAACTCTCTCAGCTTTGCAGATACGTAAATCAATCAACATCTTCCTCTTCCTCTCTCTCTCTAATATTTTCATGAGTTCTCAGATGCTCCCTTTCTGGTCTTCTTTGATTGTAACTCCAGTGATATGAGTGATCCAGTCTATTCCTCCAGCAGTTGATCCCCCTCAGCCCTTGGTTTCCTGGTGGTCCATGGCTTTGAGACTCTGCTGGCATTCCTTTGCCTTCTCTAGCAGCGGTCCTCTCAAGCAGCAGTCAGAATTACTGAGGATAATCCTCTCTCCTTCCCTAGGTCCTGTATCTGGTCCTCAGGATTCATATACCTTTGGCCCATTCAGAGTGGAATTCAGTTACTGTCCGAACATAACCCTATACTTAGCTTCCAAGAGCCATTCAGCCATCCTTGCACTTTTGGATGCCTCAGGTGGGCATCAGACACCAGCTATATGTGCTCTCCAAAGTACAGGGGAGTCAACAAACTCTCAGACTGGCCTCCTTTGAAGTCTCTCTCTATGGACTGGGTGTGAAGGGAGTCACTACACACACACACAGACACACACACACACACCCCTCACCAGAAGATAATATGATAGGTGGCAAATAACAGCACATGCTATTTTCCAAAGAAATCATCCTCACATAATCCTCTCTAGCCTCTGACAACTTGATCCTTTTTATTACCTTTGGTGGGAGATAGGGTCCAGTAGTTGAATATTTCCTTTGAAAATCTGCATCTTGATATCTTAGAACTTATTTTGGTGTCTGATATATCTTGGTGGCCCAGATAAAACTAAAAAAATAACATTCTGTTGTATCAATATATAATTTATGGGCTTAGTTTTCTTCACACTTAATACCATTAACAGGTGGTACTGTACAGTATATAGATTGTTTATAGCTAGTATCCGTGCCTCTTTTTGCAAGGGAGTTCATCATAAGTACTGTATCACTTGTAGTATTGTTTGGTGAAATGTTTTTTAATTAGCAGAGTTAACAACTGTGAAAAGTGCCACAATGAAATGCTTTGAGAGAATTTTTACACAAACAGGGCTCTGCTCCTTTACTCCATCCTTTAGTCCCAACTTATTACTCTGTTTGGGTGCATTGGTCTAGAACTGGGAGGCCTTGAGTAATTCTGTTTAGGAGTTGGAGACATAAATGTTGGGATCAAATTAGCACATGAACTCGTTTATTCTGGCTCCTTGAGAAGCAATATGATGTGGAAAAAAATTGTTAAATTCCCTTCAAAACTTGGTAGGCAATACAGTATGCTTGTTAGGAAGGTGAACTCTGAGATCAGACAGCCTGGTTAAATCTTGGCTTCAGCACTTAACAGTTGGTGACATTAAACACATTAACATTTTCAGGCCTCAATTTCCTCATCTATAAAATGATTATCATAACAGTCCTACCTTACAGGTTTGTAAGGATTTAAAAACATAATCAGTGAAAAGCAGAGAGTTGTATTTTTTATTATCATTATTATTACTGTTATTATTCTTACATCTAGCACTAAGCAAAAAGAGGATTCTCACATCAGAGATGTATGAAAAAGTAGTGAGAAAAAGAAAGGAAGGCAATACAAAGTATCCAGAGGCTCTAGACTGGTCATCATCAAACGTGTTTCTGCTTCTTCCTGGGCACACAGATGAATCACACTGTCAGCCTTGCCAGAACTTGGCATGACTATTGAGTGAGTTCTAGGCAGTGGAATATGAGTAGGAGTGATGTATATACACAGGTCTGTCCCACTAAAAACATCCTGCAATAATCCTCTATACTCTTTGCCTCTTCTACAGTAAAATTGCATGACAGTAGGTTGTAGGATAAAAAGAGCCACATAGAAGCCCAGTGATTAGCAACACCCATTTTGGAACTTATGTGAGTGAGGGAGAAAATCCACTGTGTTAAGCCACTAAGATTTGGGGAATTATCTGGTACAGCAACTGGTGTTATTTTACACAAAACGTACTTTAACTTTTACCCCTAGAGTTTTCCTAAAGATGATTTTAAACATCAAATATAAAAGCACTACAATAAAGAAAAGGAAATAGGAAAATGTGGATTTTCCATTCTTCTTCCCAAGCCATGTAACAAGTTTTGACAGACGTAGTCCAGGTTAGGGAAAAAGCGCTGCATGATAATTGAGGAGAATCAAGCTCTGGGAAGGGGAATGGACGTCTGAGGACAAGAGCACTCGGGAAAATGGGGAATCAGGAAGACGGTTAATAATCCTGAGGGGGAAAGAAACAGAATAATATTATGATGAAAAAACTCATCATTACCCCGGATTCCTAATAAAGACTGATGTAAACATTAATGCCTTATACAATAGCCTTTGTGGGGAAAGTATGTAAAAAGAGATAAGTTCAGAAATTATCATACGTTCAAGAAATATTTAACAAGTGCTCACTGTAGGCCAGGTTCTGCTCTAGATGCTGGATATAGAGAGAGAACGAAACAGACAAAAACCCTGCCCTCATGGAGCTGACATTATAGTACAAGAGACAGAAAGGAGACTAGTGTGGCTAGAGCAGAATGAGCCAGAGAGACAGTGGTAGGAGATGAAGTCAGAAAGGCAATGGGGAGCCAGATGACTCAGGTCCTCAAAAGGATTTAGACTTTGATCAACATGGAAACCATTGATGGGTTTTGAACAGAGAAGTGACATGATCTGACTTAAATTTTAACCAGTCCACTTTGGCTGCTGTCTTGAGAGCAAACTGTAGGAGGCAAGAGTAGAAACAAGGAGATATTTAGGAGACTATTTCAATAATCCAGAAGAGAGATGATGATGGCTTTGCCCAGGGTGGTGTTTGTGAGGGTGGTGAGAAGTGATGGTGAATTCTCATATTCCCTCTCTCTCTCTCCTCCACCCCCACCCCACCCCCCGCCACACACATACAGGCACACACTGATGGTAGAATTGACAAGGCTTGCTGATAAACTACAAGATGTTACATGTGAGTGAAAGAGGAGAATCAAGGATTACATCAAGTTGTCATTAACTGAGATGGTGATGACCACAAAAGCAGCTAATTTTAAACATGTGGAGTTGGACATTCACATGAAGATGTAAAATGGCCAGTCGGTAGGTGGGTCTTGAATTAAGAGGAGAGAGATGCACTAAAGTTATATATTTGGGAGTGTGTGTGTCTGTACATATATAGATATATACATATACATAGCCATCCATATACTTCAATATAGATTGTAATTAAATTTGTGAAACTAAATGAGACCACCTAGGGAGTGAATGTTGTTAGAAAAGAGTCCCAGAGACCGTTCCTTGGGATACTCCAGTATTTAGATGCTGGACAGTTGAGGAGGAACCAGCAGAGACTGATAAAAAGCAGAAAGAGAGAACGAAAGCCAGGTGAACCTGGTGTCCTAGAAGCCAAGTAACTAATATGTTTCAAAGAGAAATGAGTGATCAGTTTTGCCAAATGCTGTTGCTAAGTCAGGTAAGATGAGGACTGAGAAGTTACCACTCCATTTAGCAATTTGAAGGATTTAGACACATGAGGACGCATTCATTTTAAATAATTCTCCTTGACAAAAGTAACTCCCTGACAATAGCAGTACTCCCTTTTAGCAGGATTATAAATGATTTTACCTTTCAATCTTTTGTTATGCTTCTATTTTACTGTATCCCCTAATAATAGTCTCTAGCTTTACAGTTTTTACACAACTTTTTGAATAACATTCATATTAGTTATAAATCTTATCATATTATAGTTTTTAGATAAAGTAGTGAGATTTGGCTGGTTGGTGCTTCAATGAAATTATTTTACATGATATATAAACTAAAATTTAAGCTGCCTCATTATCTGAACAAAAGATTTATACCATAATAGTACCTACTGTTAATGAGCACCAACTGTGTGCTAAATACTTTAACTACCTTGTTTTCTTCAATTCTAATAGCAATCCTGTAAGGCAGGTCCTACAACTATTCCCATTTTATACGGAGATCAGGGCTTAGAAATTAAGTAACCTGCCCAGTTCATCCAGCTAGCAGATGGCTGAACCATGATTCAGATTCAGGTTGATTCCACGCTACCCACTCTGCAATGCACTCACTAATATGTCCTCTACCTTAACTGAATTGATTTGGCATTTTCCCCACAACCTACCCATTTTGCTATTTACTAATATTAACATAATGAGCACAGGTTGCACGCTCTGTAGCCTCTTCGATTAATCTAAAAGGGCAGCATCTTCCCGCACCTTCAGCCCAGCCACTTTATCCTCATCCCTTCATCCTTAGGAAGGAAGAGCTCTAAACTCAAGAGGTCACAGTACCAGAACATGGAGTTTTCAGTGGAAGGATCGCTATCACTTTGTTCAACGCAGAGATGAGCAGTGTGGACCTGGAAGACACCCCATCCAGCCTGGAGGACCAAGCACAGCCAGGCTGGAGACAGGCAGAGTAGACTGCTTGGGCCTGCACTGCTCTACCAGAGGGAGAACGTTAGGGATGCAGTAGACGTTCCAGCAGGAATCCAGTGTGAATGCACTTGGCTTTCACTGTTCACTCCCTTTCAGGGATGACTTTAGGTTAAAAGAAAGAGAGGGAGGAGGGAGAGAAGGAGGAAAGTGAAAGAAACGTGTGGAATTCTAATAAATGTCTCCATATTTTTCAATTTGGCATCAAAACTACTGGTTCTGTGGCTTAAAACTAAAAAAGAGAAAAGAAAAAAACTCACTGTAAAAATCAAAGAAAATAATGTTTTTATAAAATCGTAAGATAGTACAATTGACCAAAATATATGCATTCAACTGCTCATTTAATTTTCCCTATTAACTAAACATAATCTATTTATATTTTCAATTTTACAAAGCATTTCACTTCTTTCTAATTTCTCTTAATTCTTCAGATTCCTGCTGCACTTTTACTAGCTCATTACATGGGAGTCTCTAGTCCATGTAGAATATTCTTTTTCAAATATGGACCATTGCTTTCGACAATGTATCTCAGTCATCATGGTGACTGGAACTAAGCAGGGACTCAGCAATTCTTCATTTTTAATATTCCTGAGTCTTTTATTAAGTCTTCATAAGGCATACAGACAATTTCCAGGCTGGCAATCAGCCAGCAGACATTTCCAGGCCATATGAGTATCAGAAACTATCCTGGAAATCTCTGTAGACATTTTTTCTGCTCCTACAGACCAAACTGATCTGTATAACACAGTAATATTTCTGTCCATGACAGGAAGATGTTCTGACTCAGTGTCTCATCACTGCAAATGTCCTTACTGGAATCTGAGAGAATACAGGAATTAGAGATGAGTTTTATTTATTTATTTATTTATTTATTTATTTATTTATTTATTTATTCATTCATTTATTTAGGCCACACCACAAGGCTTGCAGGATCTTAGTTCCCCGACCAGGGATTGAACCTGCGCTCCCTGCAGTGGAAGTGCGGAGTCGTAACTACCGGACTGCCAGGGAAGTCCCAGAGATGAGTTTTAGTTTGACAAATTACCTCTCTTTTTTCTCTGTCAAGCTACACAGACGTATCAGTTACCTACTGCTACATAATAAACCACCTCAAAACCTAGGTTAAAAACAAAACCCATTTATTCTTCCTCAAGATCCTAGAGATCAGCAATTCTGTGCCTAGGAAGTGACTCCTCTGTTGTTGCCTGGGACCACTCATGAAGATGCAGCTACCAGGAAGTGCTGGCTGTCACCTAGGGCACTTCTGTTCTCCTCCACATGACCTCCCATCCTCTAGTAGGTCAGACTGAGCTTCTTTACATAGTGATCTCAGAGCAGAATTCCAAGAGGGTAAAAATGGAAGCTTCAAAGTCTCTTAAGGTTTAGCCTTAGTAGTCACATAAAGTTACTTCTATCACATTCTAGTAATCAAAGTAAATCACAAGGCCACCTCAAATTCTGGGGATGGAGAAACAAACACAAAGAATGCATGTGTTCTCTAGCTAGCCAGAATTTTCCTAATGTCAAATGCTTTTGGGGCAGAACAGAAGTGTTTGGTTGAGCAGGGTGCGTCCTGCCCAAAGGTGTCTGGCCAAAGGGGTAGGTCCTCGGCTCTTCTTACCAAGCCATGCGCCCTGCTATTGGGCTATATATCCCCAGAGAAAGGGATACCTTTTTCCAATCTGCACAAAGGTACCCCATGGAATAGAGCTTTGGATGTGGTCCTCTATTCATGCTCCAGCCTTCCCAGCTGCCCTGAGAGGCCAGGAGTTCCAGGGTACCAGTGTCTCCTGGAGGCTCAGAAATAGCTGCATAACTTCAGCAATGACCTTTCCCAGGCTAACCTTTTGAAAAAGTAGCTCAAGTGCAAGACACTCATTAATCATCACTCTTATGCAAACCCCTCATTCTCTCTCTGTTCTCATATGGAAGCTCAGGTACTTTCCTTTGCCTTGAATTATGTGAAGCTCCACAGATCTGATCACATCACTCTTCTGCTCACAATTTATAATAGCTAATTTCTATTGGGTATTACTATTAGCCAGACAGTGTTCTAAGTATATTACCTGCATTACCTCATTTAATCCTCATAACACCTTATGATACAGGAATCATTATTATCAATGATGAAACGCAGGTACAAAAAAGAGCTAGAAACCAGTTTCAGGAAGTTTGGTGCTAAAGCCCATGTAGACTCTGTACTATCTTCACCATTTCCCTTTGTCTACAGAATAAAATTCAAATCCCCTAGTGTGGCAAGTCTGTCAGTATTCTCAGAGATGGCCTGTGGGATGCGGCATTGTTCTGGCTTCTCCTCTGGGATGCTGAGGGCAGGACCTCTAAGACCTGGCTCCAGAATCATTGTCTCAGCTCTCCTTATCAGTATCCTTACCCCTGGAAAAATCCCATGAATTCCTACCTCTGTGACTTGTCCATGCTGCCCTCTCAAAAAAATCTCTTCACCCGTTTTCGCTTAATAATTTTAAGGACTAGTTTTTATTCGTTATTTCTATGTGTCAGGCACTGCTTTAAACAATTTAACTAATTCAGTCCTCAGAACAACTCTATCAGTAAATAATATTATCTTCATTTTACAGATGACAAAACTGACACACAGAGAGATCAAGTATTCCACCAAAAGTCACACAGCTATAAGTAGCAGAACCCATATTCAGGCCCTGGAAGATTGGTTTGGAGCCTGTGACCTTAACCCATACTCAATGAATTCTCTCAACAGTTTGTATACAGGCATAACTCAGAGAGACTGTGGTTCCATTCTAGACCACCACAATTAAAGACAGTCACATGAATTTTTTGGTTTCCCAGTGCGTATGAAAGTTATGTTTATAGTATACTGTAGACTATTAACTGTGTAACAGCATTATGTCTAAAAAAAGTACATACCTTAATTTAAAAATACTTTATTGCTAAAAAGTGCTATCATCTGAGCCTTCAGCAAGCCATAATCTTTTTGCAATAGTAACATCAAAGATCTCTGATCACAGAACACCATAACAAATATAATAATAATGAAAAAGTTTGAATATTGCAAGAATTACCAAAATGTGACACAGAGACACAAAGTGAAAAAATGCTTTTGGAAAAATGGCGCTGACAGATTTGCATGACATATGGTTGCCACACACCTTCAATTTGTAAAAAATGCAATAGAATAAAGCAAAGTGCAATAATACAAGGTATACCTGTGTGTAGATTCTAGAAATATGTACTTTCAAATACTACTACTGGAGTCATTTTTCAAAGACAATACAATTTCGGGAAATGAAAAATTATAGATATTTTTAAGTGTGCAAAACTTCCAAAAATATTTCATTAAAATGTATTTTGAGTAAATAGTGCTACTATGAACATTGGGGTGCATGTATCTTTTTTGAATTAGAGTTTTCATTTTTTCCAGATATATACCCAGGAGTAGGATTGCTGGATCATATGGTAGCTCTATTTTTAGTTTTTTAAGGAACCTCTATACTGTTTTCCATAGTGGCTGCACCAATTTACATTCCCACCAACAGTGTAGAAGGGTTCCCTTTTCTCCACACCATCTTCAGCATATTTTGTTTGTAGATTTTTTTGATGATGGCCATTCTGACCAGTATAAGGTGATACCTCATTGTGGTCTTGATTTGCATTTCTCTAATAATTAGCAATGTTAAGCATCTTTTCATGTGCCTGTTGGCCATCTGTATGTGTTCTTTGGAAAAATAGCTACTGAGGTCTTCTGCCCATTTTTTGATTCGGTTATTTGTTTTTCTGATACTGAGTTATATGAGCTGTTTGTATATTTTGGATATTAACCCCTTGTCTGTCACATTGTTTAGGTTGTCTCTTCATTTTGTCATGCTTCCTTTGTTGTGCAAAGGCTTTTAAGTTTGATTAGGTCTCATTTGTTTGTTTTTGCTTTTAGTTCCTTGGCCTTGGAAGACTGATCTAAGGAAATATTGCTATGATATATGCTATAGAATGTTTTGCCTATCAACAGACAATTGGCTTAAGAAGATATAGTATATACATACATGTATATACAATGGGATATTATTCGGCCATAAAAAAGAATGAAATATTGCCATTTGCAGCAACATAGATGGACCTAGAGAATATTATACTTAGTGAAGTAAGTCAGTCAGAGAAAGACAAATACTATGTGATAGTATTTATACTTATATGTGGAATCCAAAATTAATACAAATGAATCTACATACAAAACAGAAACAGACTCACGGACAGAAACCAAACAATGTTACCAAAGGGAAGAGGGAGGGAGTGACAAATTAGGAGTATGGGATTAACAGATACAAATTACTAGACATAAAATAGATAAGCAACAAGGATTTATTATATATCACAGAGAATTATATTCAATATATTGTAATAACCTATAATGGAATATAATCTGAAAAAAATAACTGATCACTTTGCAGTACAGCTGAAACTAACACAATATTGTAAATCAACTATACTTCACAGTTTAAAAAAATAATATATTTTGAGTATTACAACATAAATGCAAAATTCATTTCTATAAGTATCATTATTACTCATTGCTTAAATACCATGAGTTCAGATTTCAAAGCAATCAAGTGAAGAGAGAATTGACAAACTGACTAAGAGAGAAGAAATGCATAGAAGAAATATTTAATGGTAAAACTTTTTAGACTTTGGACTTAAAGAATGAACTTATGGTTACCAGGGGGAAGGTGGGGAGAAGGGGTCGACTGGGAGTTTGGGACTGACATGTACACACTGCTGTATTTAAAATAGATAACCAACAAGGACCTACTGTATAGCACAGGGAACTCTGCAAGAAAAAAAAACAGTGAAATGTCAAATAGGAAATATAAAAGAATGGGAAAAGGATGACATCCAACCAAAGAGAGTAGCTTGAAGAAACAGTAGAAAGCTTAGAAAATATCACCACTTATTTTTCTTTTTATAAAAATATGTGCTTTATGTAGACAATTCTTGCAAGTCATGTCACTAAAACATCCCACTTAATGGCTTTTAAATTTTGAGCCATTAATTATGCTTTCTATTTATTACGTGGCTACAATTTTAAACCTTAGGTCCTGCCAGATTGAAACTTCCATGTGTTGCAGTTAAAAGTTATTTGCATGATATGAAAATCCATTGTAATTTCAGGATACATTTTTTTTTTTTTTTTTTTTTTTAACCGCGTGGCATGTGTGATCTTAGTTCCACAGCCAGGGATCGAACCCATGCCCCCTGCAGTGGAAGCAGAGAGTCTTAACCACTGGATCTCCAGGGAAGTCCCGGGATACGTGTTTAAAGCAATGATACTAAAAATAAAAACTGAGCAATGTTAATGACTAAGATTTATTGAGTGCCTACTATGAGTTAGGTACACTCTAAGTGCTTTACAAGAATTGGGTCCTGCAAGTAATACAGCTTCGTAAGTCCTTTCATTATTATTTTTCTGTTTTTCACAGATGAGGACACCATGTTAGTTAAATTGGCAAAGAAGGATTCAATCCCAGACAGTCAGTTGACTCAGCAAGGTCACCCACCATCCTAGAAGTCTTGCTCCTGGTAGCTGCCAAGCCTACATCCGACTAAATTTAATTCATCTGTAAGTATCCACTATGTGTCAAGTATCGTGTTAGGTGCTGGGCAAACAGAAACTGAAAAAATGTTGCCCCTCCTCTTAAGGAGCTCACTGTCCGGCAGGGGGTACATTTGGTAAAGCACCAATGCCTAGGCTTACAGTAGGTGCACAATCAGTGTTAATAAGAATAATCACATACACACAGTTTAAAACCAGCAGAGAAGAAAGCATAATCAAGTCCTTTAGAAAAGGAGAAAGCAGGGAAGATTTTCAAAAGAAACAGAAGTTCGTTTGAAATTGGCTTCATGATATAGATAGTAGGATGTTTACATTTATTTTAATTAGACTAATAATGTGGTACAAATAAAACATTAATGAAGGAAATCAGGGTCATCATGCTATCACTTTCTACTTACTCTGGAGGTTTATAATCACACTGTCATGGCTTTGTGTCACTTGTCAACAGATAAATGTAAATTTACCCATACTTTTGGCATTTTTTTCTTCTTTTATGCTAGCACATTGGTGAAACATCTGATATGTAGTCTGGCAACGAATGAACTAGAAAATTATTGTTTTGTATTCTGTATGTTCTGGATTTTATAAAACTATGACGTTTGTGAGTTTAAATTACAAGTTTAAAATGTTTTCTATAACCTTAGGAAATATACTGATGTACTTTAAGTAACACACATAGATCAAAGGATAATTCTGTTTCTCCCCTGACTAGAATGGAACTCCAAGAGAGTAGAGCTTTGCTAACTACTCTCTCTCTAGGACCTAGAACAGTGCCTGACACATAGGAAGTACTCATTAACTATTTGTTGAATGAAAAAATTAATTAGTTGTTAAACTGCTATCCTGTTTAGAATAGTATATCATATGATCATATGAATGATCACACTGAACAACAGGATCATTATTATAGTGGGCTGAAGGGTGACTACCCCCAGAAAAGATATATCTACCCTAATCCTGGAGCCTTGAACGTGAGCTTAACTGGAAAAATGGTCTTTGAAGATGTAATTTAGTTAAGACCTTGAGATGACATCATTCTGGATTATCTCGGCGGGCCCTAAATCTAATGACAATTGTCCTCATACGAGACATACAGAGGAAAGACACACAGACAAAGAAAAGAAGACCAGGTGAAGATGGAGGCAGAGGTTGGAGTTATGTAGCCACAAGCCAAGGAACACCTAAAGCCAACAGCAGCTGGAAGAAGAAGGAAAGGATTCTTCCCTAGAGCCTGTGGAGGCAGTGCAGCCCTGCTGACACCTTAAGTTCAGACTAGAAGTCTGAACTATGAGTCTGACTATGAAGTCAGAACTTTGAGGGAGTCAATTTTTGTTGCTTTCAGGTATCAAGTTTGTGGTACTTTGTCATGGCTGCCCTAGAAAAAAACAGTTATCAGCAGGTCATCTGTGGAAGAAGTCTGCAACATGTAGTTATCTTATAGCTGATTTAACTGAGAGAGGATTGGGACCCTACACTAACAGCCCCTGATGTATAATAGGTAAATGGGAAATGACCAGGAGCACTCAATGGTGGTCTTGATAAGAGCATTCTCAGTACAGTGATGGGGGTGAAAGGCTAATTACAGTGGGTCGGAACGGAAGGAGAGACATTGAAAATAGGTAAGTATGGACAAACATTTCAAGGAGTTTTGCTATAAAGTTGTAAAGAATATAGAAATGGGGGAAATGGAGTCAAGAGCAAGATTTTGAAAAAAGAAAAACTAGTAGCATATTTGTATGCTGACAGAACAGGCCAACAGAGAAGGGAAAACTAACGATTCAGTAGAGGAGGAAGGACAGATGGAGTCATGTCCTTGGTTCACTTTAGGTCATTAGTAACACTGACATCACCCCTGCATTCGGGGAGTTTACAATAAAGTCAAGATGAGAGGCTTTATTTTTCCCCCAGCTTTACTGAGGTATAATTGACAAATAAAGATCCTATATATTTAAGGTGTACAATGTAATGGTTTGATTACATATACATTGCTAAATGATTACCACAGTCAAGCTAATTAACATATCCATTATTTCACATAGGTTCACTTTGTGTGTGTGTGTGTGTGTGTGTGTGTGGTGAGAAGGTGAGAACACAAGATCTACTCTCTTAGCAAATTTTAAGTATACAATACAGTATTATTAACTGTATTTACCATGCTGTACATTATTAGATCCTTAGAACTTATTCACCTTATAAGTGAAATTTTATACCCTCTGACCAACATCTCTCCATTTTCCCCAGTCCCCAGCCCCTGGTGACCACTGTTCTACTCTCTGGTTCTAGGAGTTCATTTATTTAGATTCTACATATAAATGAGATCATATAGTATTTGATCTGGCTTATTTTACTTAGCATAATGTCCTCCAGGTTCATCCATGTTGTCACAAATGACAAAATTTCCTTCTTTTTTATGGCTGAATAATATATAACAATGGAATATTTTTCAGCCATAGAAAAGAACATTTTCTTTATCCATTCATCCACCAATGGACACTTAGATTGTTTCCATATCTTGAATAGTATGAATAATGCTGCAATGAACATGGGATGAGAGACTTTAAACCAATCACTGCATGGGGATTGAGTGCCAGATAGGAGAGGTGAAAGTGCTAGTAGAGTGTATAATAGAAGGACCTAATCCTGTGAGAGGGGATGATGGTAAATGCAGGGATCAGTGAAGTTTTTTCTAAAGAACGAATATCTAAGCTGAGTTAGAAAATGATAGAAAGCCTTAAATATAAAAACTCAAATATATAGAAGGTTCAAAGTAATTTCAGTTTGCTTCATTTGATTTGATAATCCTTTGCATTTATTTCACAAGGTACATGTTGACAATTTTTTTCTCTTTGCTTTGCAAGTAATGTCAAACAGATACAGAATAGCATTACGGAATTTGAGAATTTAAATTAGAAGTTCCATATCTTTCAGCTAAGTCAATCACAAGATTAATTTTGTGCCTATTTATCTGATGTATTTGTAACTTACTGGTAATAAAAACATAATGAATAAAACTAAGGTCAGCCATTCATGAAACTTTAAATATTTAGAAAATCCATAAATTGCCTATAACTTCTAGATGTATATGTCTTCAGTGATATATGACAATGGTTAAAAGAATTGTGTATTTTCTGCCATGGTATTACAATGTTAACTATGTATGCAAGCCATTTTCATAGATGAAGCTACACTGGAAACAGAAAAATCACCTGATGAATTTCTCTATTTTAAATCCTCTGGGAACTGCTTTCCCAGGCTGCAAATAATGTTGCTCTGTCAAATCACATACAACCAAATCAATTCTCCAGACACTCCCGCAGAATACTAACAAAATGCCTTGATGACAGAATATTCAGGTAAACTAGCCATTTTTCTTTCCATTTCATTGCATTGCTGCTGTATGCTAGTTGCTAAAATTTTCCATTTTGCAGGTCATCTCACCTCTTCAGGAAACTTAACAAAGGAAGATGGCTGCTTTGTTTACCTAGGAATAACCCACTTTCTATCTGGTGAAGAATGAATTTTATCATTCTGATTACTCTGCAACTCTCACAATTTTAAGGTACTCAGGTTCCTTTCCAAAATCATTTATTTGTTGTTTGTTTTGTTTTACATATTTTGTCATTTTCTTAATTTAAGAAAGTCAATTTTTCTCTTGATTTTCGATATTATTGGTTACACTAGAACATTACATACTTACTGGGCAAAATTAAAAGCCTTGTGTTTATTCTCTTACCTAACACCATACACAAAAATAAATTCAAAATGGATTAAAGACCTAAACGTAAGACCGGAAACTATAAAACTCTTAGAGGAAAACATGGGAAAAACACTCTGGGACATAAATCACAGCAAGATCTTTTATGACCCACCTCCAAGAGTAATAAATAAAAACAAAAGTAAGCAAATGGGACCTGATTAAACTTAAAAGCTTTTGCACAGCAAAGGAAACCCTAAACGAGGAGAAAAGACAACCCTCAGAATGGGAGAAAATATTTGCAAACAAAGCAACAGACAAAGGATTAATCTCCAAAATATACAAACAGCTCATGCAGCTCAACATCAAAAAAACAAACAACCCAATCAAAAAATGGGTGGAAGACCTAAATAGACATTTCACCAAAGAAGACATACAGACGGCCAAGAGGCACATGAAAAGATGCTCAACATCACTAATTATCAGAGAAATGCAAATCAAAACTACAATGAGGTATCACCTCACACTGGTCAGAATGGCCATCATCAAAAAAATCTACAAACAATAAATGCTGGAGAGGGTGTGGAGAAAAAGGAACCCTCCTATACTATTGGTGGGGAATGTAAATCGATACAGCCACTATGGAGAACAGTAAGGAGGTTCCATAAAAAACTAAAAATAGGACTACCATATGACCCAGCAATCCCACTACTGGGCATATACCCTAAGAAAACCATAATTCAAAAAGTCACATGTACCCCAATGTTCACTGCAGCACTATTTACGATAGCCAGGACATGGAAACAACCTAAATGTCCACTGACAGATGAATGGATAAGGAAGATGTGGTACATATATGGTATACTACTCAGCCATAAAAAGAAATGAAATTGGGTCATTTGTAGAGATGTGGATGGATATGGAGTCTGTCATAAAGAGTGAAATAAGTCAGGAAGACAAAAACAAATATTATATATTAACGCATATATGTGGAATCTAGAAAAATGGTACAGATGAACCTATTTGCAGGGCAGGAATACAAACGCAGACGTAGAGAACGGACGCGTGGACACAGAGGGGGAAGGAGAGGCTGGGATGAATTGGGAGACTAGGTTAGACATAAATACACTACCATAGCTAGTGGGAACCTGCTCTATAGCACAGGGAGCTCAGCTCGGTGCTCTGTGATGACCTAGATGGGTGGGATGAGGGGGGGAGGAGGGAGGTCCAAGAGGGAGGGGATATACGTATACATATAGCTGATTCACTTCATTGTACAGCAGAAACTAACACAACATTGTCAAGCAATAAAAAATATATATATAAAAACAATTTTTTTAAGTGTCTTGAAAGAAATTATCTGAAGTCATTGCTTAGTACACATTCTGGTTATGCACTGATTATGTGTCAGTCATATGAGGCTTTGTTATGAATGTGTTTTAAACGTCTCTCTCTGTGTTTCTGTGCTTACCACTGTTTATTATGTTTATTTTATCTCCCTCACTAATTTAATTTGGTAAATTAAATTATAATTTCCTTGAAGGTAAGTAGAGCTGTCCACTATCTCTTCTGTTTAAGGACAGAAACGGGCTCTGCTACTCTACAACCAGAAAGGCTTCCCTACCCCCTGATGACAACACACGTTAGAAATTTGACGTGTGTGAAGTGCTTAGACCAGTGCAAGCACACAGTGAGAGGTCAACAAAGATTGGTTGTCACTATCACCATCATCATCATTGTCATCATCATCTTTACTTCACAGCCATATTACTAGGAAATGCATTTCTATGACTATGAATTTGTGTGTATAAAATTTTCAATCTCTATGATGAAAAAAGAAGACTTGGACTCTGAAGTAAATTGTTCCAAGTCACACCTTACTAATAGTAAGTAAAACATATCTACTTGCTCTGGCCACCACAGGGTCATTTACTACCAAAAGGTAATGATGGCAGAGTGTCCAGACCTAGCTCCAAACTGCAGAAATATTCCAGAAATTTGGAGTAGCTGAAGAACAAGAGAGCTCATGTTGGCTACTGATGGAAGACTCAGAAATAGCTCCATACACAAAGTGCTCCAAGTGAATGATTCTGAACATCTGGCTTTCAATATGTTAAACCCTCCTGTTTTACAGTACTTCCACAGTGGTTTTTAAGAAAAGAGAAACTAAGGCTATTGAGTGGGCTCTAAGTTGCAGCCCATATTACAGAACATTACTTTTACAAGATGGCCCTCACATACTGTCCTCTTCATTCAATACGTCTTTTACTGAGTAACTACTACGTGTTGACAGATACTGCTCTAGGCATTGGACATGTAGCAATGAACAAAACAAAGTACCTACCCTCATGGAGCTAGCAAGGGCGGCAGATAAATAGATAGACATACAAATAAATAAATGATCCTGTTTAAACGAATCAACAGTAATACATCCTATGAACTGACATATCAGCTACATGTAAAGGAAGTTAGGAATTAAGCTCTGCAGCTAATGACAGTAGATATTTGAAGCAGAGCGGATTGTAAGTTAGATAACCCTGAGGTAGGAGCATTTTCAACATTTTCCAGGAACAGCAAAGGAGGTCAGCCTTCAACTGCTTCAGGTCTCAGTTTCTCATCTGCAAAAGCAGGGCACTGAACTGGATAACATCAAAATTATTTTCCAACTTTAAAATTATTATAGACCTCTCCATTTGTTTGGGCCTGGTAAATTCCTAATAAAACATCTCTAAACAGAAAAGAGAAATATTAATAAACTTCTTTAATTCACTATTTACTACAATTCAGATTGATAACTGAATTTCCTTATTGACATAATGTTACTTATGAGTCCTGTACATCCATGTATATTATGCAGAGGATTTGTAAGTAATGACACTTTATTCCGCAAAATAGATATATGCAAATGAATAGTTCTGTACTTTCAGTAGTTTTAAAGATTCTTCTCTCAAATCATCCTCCCTTAGAATTAAATACTTGTGACCTTTCTTCTGAGTTCTGTCCCACATTACAGGACAATAGTTTACACTGTGGCATCAGACAGATCTGGGTTTCAATCCCAGCTATGCCACTTAGTTGTATATAATGTACAAACTGTTTATCTACTCTACGTGTCCTTGCATATAAAACAAGGACTTGGCATATGCTAGTTATCACAAAAAAGATAGTTGCATGTATTTATTTATTTGTTGGTTGGTTGGTTGGTTTGCATTTCCACTGCCTATGGAACATCTTCACCTGGATAACCTGCTCTTAATTCAGACTCAGTATGCTCTGTGTCATCATTTAGCGTCAGGTACAACTGCCATAAAAGAAAACCCAATACACCAGTGGCTCAGAGAAGATGGAGTTTATTTCCCTCTTATATAAATAAACTCTGGACGTGGGCAGTCTGGGACTGGTATGATCTCCCTAGGCATCAGCAATTCCTGTCACGTGGCTTTCATCCTCAAAGGTACCTCATAGTCCAAGAATGCCACTGGACGTCCATGTCTCCAATAAAATAGGCAGGAAGAATGACGGCAAGACCAAGGGGCACATCTCTAGATGGGTCTGCTTCTTGTATGCAGGTTTCCTTGAAATCTAACACATCTCCACTTACATCATATTACCCAGAACTTAGTCACATGACTGCAACCAGCTGTAAAGAGAAGCTGAGAAAGATCTCTGAGCTGGGCACATTATGGACCTGAATAAAATGAGGATTCTGACACTAAATAAGAAAGGGGGAATGGATATTGTACAGGCAACTGACAGATTTTTCTAAAGAAGCAAACTGAAGGCTTTTAAATCTCACTTAAACATATTCCTCCTCTAGGTTTTTCTATTTCAAACGAAGTATCGTCATCCTCCCAGTCAGCAATAGATGCTAGAAACATTTGCATTACTTCCAATGTCTTTCACTCCCCTGACACCCACATCAAACCAATTGCAATATGTAGCATTTACTATCATTCCTCTCCATTTTCACTAGTATTACTACCTCACCTAGACTACAGAATGGTCTCACAGATGCTCTCCATACATTCTGTCTCTCCTATCTCTAATCTCCTTTAAAGACTACCACCAGATTACTATTTGGAAGCAGAGCTCTGATCATGTCACCTCCCTTTGCTAAGCCTTTAGAAAACCTGCAACACCTGAAGAAAGCTGCAGATCCTTAGTCTTTCCTTGTGACCTAACCAATTTTATAGCTCTGGAACCATAAATCTGATATTCCAGGTAGACTGAGTCACTCACTGATACTGTACTTAATCTTTACAACTTTACTCACCCTGTTCTTCCTCCATCTCTACCAAACTGTTTTAGTTTGGGTACCATCAAAAGTAGATGCTGGGATAAGAATTTCGGAGTAGACAGTTTATTTGGGAAGTGATCTCAAGAAGTATGAGTAAAAAAACAAGAAAGAAGAAAAGAAAGAAAATGCAACAATGGCAGCATTTATGAGCAGGTTACTATTGTGAGCCACTGGAACACAGTCCTGTTAGGGACCCTCTGGAAGACCTGGAGGTCGTACGACCAAACTGAACTCCTGGGGGAATCTGAGGAGCTGGGCATTTATCCACTGATTCTTTATCATCTCCCACTGAGATTTTTCAGCTCTCAACTGAGGTTTGACCAAGGGGGTGTTAACTCCTCTACAGTCCCCTGAGGGCCTGCAGTATAGCCGGGCAAGCTCCTCAGGTGCCAGAGAAAGCCCTAAGGCAGAGAAGCCCAAAGGTTCTGCTATCTGAGGTGGCAAACTATCAGCACACCAGGAACTGTCCAGAGCGGCAATGGTCCTCAGGTAGGCAGAGCATCGCAAAGTCCACTACTAGAAGCAAACTCCATCTATATTAATTTCAAGGACCAGTTCCAGGCAACTCTTCCATGAAGCTTTCTCTGATCTCTCAAACTTGAAGTATCTGATCATTTACTTCATCTCTCTCCATTAGATCACTTTTTTATTCTTGTGGAAATAATAAATACATTACCAGACTGCATCATTTTTGAGAATAAGCTTTGTATCCAATTTGGTAAGTATAAAATTTTTACCTCACAGTACTGTGAACAAGGAGAAAATAATCAGGCACCATGGGCATTTAAAGGCCAGAGAAATCATTTTTATTGTAAATTATAGAGGTCTGGCATAGTGTGAAAAAATAAGGACATGTGCATAGGAAACTGTGGATTTCTTACAAATTTAGAACCTCCACCTCTGGTATTCATTTTAAGTGAAATATTACAGTGAGTTTAAATATCACTAGATGCTTGGTTTAAACAGTTCGTGAAGGTTAGGCTGAACTCTCAATTCATTAATAACAGGCTAAGAAGAGTACTTACTTTGGTTTTTAAAGCAATAAATATTGTATATTAAAAGGTAAGTTCTTACTGCATCATTCTACATTCAGGAGTCAAGTTCAGTAACCAGCAAGATATTAGACTTCCCTTCAGGGGTTTAGTTACTGGAGGACCAAAATTACCTTATCCAAAAGCACAATATTTATGAGTCAACTCCAAAGCAAAGCTCCGTATGGACTAGACTCAGGGGTGTATTAGGTTATACAAAGAAAATTCACTTATTGAAAGTTCTTACTCATTCTAGTTAATTTAAGAATTAGATGACATGCTATTTCAAGGACCATATTTATCTTCACTGTTAATATACATACACATTCCATTAATTCAATCTAAGTACCTATAAGAAGGTTCTAATCAACAACTCTTACTGGCACTATCACTTCATTTCAAAGAGTATAACACTGCTGCAACTCAATTCTATTACCGATGTTTAACTGCAAAAGATTTATCTTCTTTTAAATAATTTACTTTCACTTTTAAAAACAAGTTTATCTTAGCAAAAATACAGGAGTAGTATAAAATTAATATTGGGAAGATGAAATTCTGCACCGATATGCCTAATCTGAAAAGGCAACAACAGGCATCCTTTTAATTTTATAAAACAACAGGCAAACATTGATATAATCTTCTACTTACTATTCTAAAATCTAAAAATTAAGGTAATTCACATAAACACTAGACAGGGTTTCTTCCTATCTGTGAAAAAGTGTTAAATAGCCACAGACTGAACATTATTAATCAACAATCATATGTTTTTATGTTAATAGCATTACTGCCATATATAAAATTAGAATGCTAAGATTTAATAGGCATATGTCTTGATGACAGCGCAGTCTGCTCTGAAAGGATCAGCTATTATAACACTATTAACCCATTTTGATATTTCTTTCCATCTGCATTCTAACCCATTAAAAATCGAATTCTGTCCATTTACAAAATGGCTGTTTAATATTTTCTACTAAATAATATTTGAGATTACATACAAAACTGCCTCACATGATATTATTATTTTATTAACATTTTCATTAAATTACCAGTCTAAAAGTCTGCTCATCACTATGGCAGAAATTATGATAAGGCTACAAACAAGAAAACAGAATTATCACCTTTTTCCAAATTTTATAGGACATTTACACTAAACTATTAACCATTTCCATCTACAAAGAGAATATTACACAATCTGCCAACATCTGCTAATTCAGCCATTTGGTATTTCATTACTCAAACTGGGACTAAAGAATTAAGCCAACTTTTAAAAAGCTACAAGGAGTCAAGGCTTAACTGAGCACTTCTAGCATTACCATTTAACATGGGTGAAATCAAAGAAATGCCAGCCATCTTTCTAGGTGTGTTTTCAAGACCTAGACAGAGTGAAAAAGAGAAATCATCCATTATAGGGCAACTTTTCCAAAACTTACAACCAAACTAGATGATAGAATAACTTGTCATGTGTCATAGGTACGTATGTATATATGTGTGTGTACATTGGGACTGAATGAGCTTAGTCAGGGATAGAAAGGTTGCACAATAGAGGCAGAAAGAGCAAGTGAGCAGAAGTTGCCCAAAGAGATGAAATATATTGTCCAAGATAATAATACCTTTGGGGACCAAAGTGAGCAAGAAAGAAAGGAAGAGAAGAAGGAAAGGAAGGTGAGGCTCAAATGGTGGAGATGAAATGGAAGTTGGGCCTTCCATTTGTAACGTAATGTTACATTCCAGCGCATGTAACATTACACTGTGCTTTATTACAACAGATTCCAAAAGGTCTCCTCTTCTGAAAGAATTCCGGTTGTTTTAGTGAGTCAAACTGTTCCATGAGTTACAGTCTGAACACTCCCAGGGAAAATTATTTCCTGAATATGATGACCTGCCTACAAATAAGAAGATGAAGTTTGCCAACTATTTGTGGAACTGTTAAATTCCTTACAAAGATTTGCCTGGCAATGAACTGAGTAATAACAATGTTGGACTTCTTACAAAATAGTTTTGGGAGTAACTTTCCCCAAAGATCCCTTCAACTGTAAAGTAGGAGAGTTGAACTAGATGGTCCCCAAAGATCTTCTCAACTAGAAGATTTTATGATCTCAAATAGACAAAGGGATTATTCTAACACACACTGAAATTGGCCCACCCCCACCTCACAGCCTCTTCAGCAAGAAAGAAGATGGTAGAATAAACCCCGTACTGCAAGTCCGTTAAAAATTCTTAGTTTTTACCATTAGTTTGTTTTAAAATAATGCCTATGCTATTTTGCTAATTATGGAACTAAATTTTATTTTTAAATAAATTTATTCCAAATGGGAAGGAAGAAAGGTCGATTTCTGTTTACCACAAGGTACATTAGCCTAAAAGACACACAGATTCAACAGTTCAAATTATAATTCCAAGGGAAATATATATCTGTATCTTAAGAAAGAGTCTTCATTTCTAGTTTGCTTACAGTGAAGAGGCTAAGTCAAGTTTCAAAGGACAGAAAAAAAAAAATTAGCTGTCAAAATTGCAAACTCCTGATTTATAACAGAATAAGTAAAAGAACACTAACTAGAGGGTGCTGGTATAACTTCTAAAATCCATCATATCTCACATGTTATTATTTTTCTCAAGGACTGTTAAGTGCTACCGTAGAATGTATTTTTTAACAGTCTAAAATCTTTTTTAGAAACTCTGAGCCCTGGTCTTGACTATGATGGACAAGTCTTCAAGGAGGATTCCAAACAGCACTAATATGGCACTCAATCTCAACTTAAATACAGGTCAGGTTCAGTCAAAAACTCCTTCTTCTTTTGGTACTGTGGGAAACCCATACAAGGTTCAGACTTTTAGGTCTTCCATAAAACACTTTTGTCCAACACAGTACATTAAAATGTAAAGATACTTTTTTTCTTGTTGAAATGAACACATTTTCAAACAGAGAACTCTCTCGGGTAGTACCTCCCCTATGCAAACCAATGAAAAAGTAACTGATGTGAAGGTATAATACTAGGAAGCACTGGCGATAGGATGTGCGACCTTGGACTCCATTTAGATTTTGGAATAGATGATCAGGTAAGTGGTGAAGTACTTTCCTTTCATTTTCTGTCTAGCTAATGGTCTGCGGGAAATAAGTTAATAAGCCTGTTTAATTTCATTTAAAAACATTCCATTTTCTATTGCATCCAACCTTAGGGCAGTTTTCAACCTATCTATCTTTTCAGATCTCTAGACACAAAGGCATTTATTTGCATATTGAATCAATGTATAACATTCCCTTCAAAACAATTTGCAACAGTATAAAACAAGTCTAGAACCTGAGAAGAAAAAGAAGTTATAAGAAGTGGAAGATAGATAGATATAGAGGTAGAGATAGAGAATGTGTGTGCATTTGTTAAAATAACAGACAATGAAAGTTCAGGTTCCTGAAAGTCTCTGAAGCCAAACTAACAAGTGATAAGATTACCTTGGGGAATGAATGCAGCACCTTGCCCTGGAAAAAAACAGACTACCAGGATCCAAAATTAATGAAAATGGACCTCTTCTTCCCCATGTCCAACTAAAAAGCCATATGCAGGCCGACCCCAATTAATTTCTAACGTACTTTCAAGAAGCTACTCCAGGATAGCCTAGGATTGCTAAATCGACCTTCACACCAGGCCCAGAATGGAGTCTGTATCTTTATTGCCTGGCATATGTGAATATTCAATCAATACCTATTCAAACAGAAAGGAAGAAAGGGAGGAAGGAAAGAAAGTTAAGATTTGCTTATAATAGGATGTTTCCTACAACAGTGAAGTAGAGTTTTATATGACTCAATTTTCTGTTTAAAAGAAGACTTTCTTTTTCTTATGCTTGAAAATCAAATTATGGTCTCATCCCTTATTTTCATAACATTCTCGCAGTACAACCAAATATGTAAAACATGTGCTAATAAATTATATAACAACACATTGTATATTTATGAATGCACTATTTGTTATAGTATATATAATTAAAATGTATACACATTTTAGCTTATAAGAACTTTAAAATTATTTTGAGTAAGTCATCAATTTATATCAGGGAAAAAAACAGCAGAATGTGAAAATAGCCTTGGTTTAATTCTATATTAACAGTACTCTGCTATAAAAGCTAAAAGATATAGGAAAACAAAAAGGTAAACTGTAACAATCTAAAGATCTCGACACCTCTGATAAGAGAAAAGAGAGCAAGCAAGCAACAGGTAGCAACTGGGATTCCACCTAGACTTTGACTATTTTAATCATGTAATTAAGCTATCTTATTTCTTTCCTAAGAATACCAGGAAAGGAAAGACGATGTGCCTTACACCTGTTGCTGAAACTTCAATTTTTACTTTCTTCCTCTGTGTCACCAGCTTATCAGTTTAGTCACCACAATTATTTGCTCTTTGGACTCTGTTCTGGTTTCCTACATGGATAGTTGTTACACAGTTCAACAGACACGCTTCTCTCTAAATGTTAATCTCCTCTGCATATCAGGGCTTTGGTTCTGCCAGCTACTGGTTCTCCTCTGAGTCCAGGAGATTTTACCAACTAAGCAGTGTCAATATTTGGATGAGTTCCAAGTGAGAAGTCAGGGGACTGGCTGATTTACAAAGTGGCCTTTTTCTCAGAAAATCTTAACCGTATTAACAGCCCAGCATGGTATTGACGGTCACACAGTTGACCAATGCTGCCTTTCAAATAAGCTGTAAATATCTACACAGAGTATAACATGCAAATACTTGGGGGAAGTTAGAAGTTCATATTCAACTGCAAAAGATGTTATGGTTGATAAAAATGAAAACTGGCGATGTAAAGATTTCTAATATTCTACAAAATATAAGTTGCACTTAATAGTTTGATCCTTTGTGTCACAGCCTGATATACATTTTTTCATCCTCTGATCTGCAACCTCTCTCTAATAATATTTCCTTCTGCTTTTGCTCTGGTGATAATTGTAAAAAACTAAGTATTCATTGATTCATTCAACAAATGTTTGTTACACACATACTAAGTTCCAAGCAGTATTTTAGGTACTAAGGAAAAACTAAGTTTCTGCCTTCATGAAAGTTATATTCGCATAGAGATAGGCAATAAGCAATTTACACACACATACACACACACAGACACACACACACACCGTATAATATATAATATATATAATGTAATACATAGCGATAAGTGCAGTAGAAAAAAATCAAAGCAGGTGAGGGAGTGAAGAGGAGGTGGCAGGCTGGGGTCAAGATGTTTTATCGGATGGTCAGGGAAGGCCTCACTGTTAAAGTGACAACTAAACAGAGGCCAGAAGAATGTGGCGGTGCAAACCGGCTGGCCATCTGAGGAAACAGGATGCTCAGCAGAGGGAACAGCAGTGCAAGGGCTCTGAGAAGCTCTCTGTTGCAGGGTTGAAGAAAAGTGAGGCTGGAATAGACTGAGTAAAGGACCTGGGTAGGGGCAGGCCTTGCAGGGCACTGTCAGGGTTTTGGTTTTCATTCTGAGACAGGAGACTTTGGTGGGTTTGGAGAACAGGAATGGTCTAGTAATCTGCTAGGGGGTTTACTTTTAAAGCATCACTCTGATTGCTGTGCAGAATATATACTGTATTGCCTAGTGGAAAAGGCCAGGGGGAAAGCATGGAGACCAATTAGGAGGTTACTGTAATCATCCAGGCAAGAAGTGACAGTGTTTTGGACCTGGGAAGCAGCAATGAAGGTGGTGAGAAGAGTTCAGATTCTGGATATATTTTGAAGCCAGCAGGATTTTCAGGCTGATTGGATTTAAGATGTGACAAAAAGAGAAAAGTAAAGGATGATGAAGGTTTGACACTTGAATAACAGGAAGAGTGGAATTGTCACTGTCTCAGGGGATGGAAAAGAATACTGGATGAGCAGGTTTGGAGCAGGTCAGGGAAATCAGGAGAAACCCAAACAAGTTAAAGTGAACTTGTTAACTCTAAGATGCCATTTAGAAATCTTAAGTGGAGATCTCTCCCAGGCAGTTAGATACACAAGTCCGGAGTTTATAGGAGCAGTCTAGGCTATAGATAAAAATTGGGAGTTATCAGTGACTGGATGGTATTTAAAAGCAGGAGATCAGAGGGAGAGGGTGTAGATAGTAGAAGAGAAGCTCATTAGCGTCATCTGCATGACCCCCCCTTTATCATCCCCTTGGACCAAGTACTGACAAGTCGCTGCAGGTTCCCATTTGTGTTTGTATTTACAATCAATTTACACCAAGTAACATTATTTTAAAGAAACAAACAAAGGCAGACACTGAATATACGGAAGCTGCATTCACACCAAGGCCAAAGGCTGCCTCTGCCCACTGGGTGAAGGAAGGTTTCACAGTCATTTCAACAGAAAAAAAAAGTAGTAAGAGAACTTTTCATCACATGAAGCATGGTACTGGTGCCATGCTAAGCTCTAAAGAGCCTATTTTGCATAAGCCTACACCATACTGGTTTCTCAAATGGCAACATTGCAGTAGAACATCGTTATCTGTCACATGAAACTTGTGTTGTTAATTTGAATTTCATGGCTCTGTGGTCTCAAAATTTATTTATCTTAAAATAATTTTAGGACCTAAAAGTACAAGGAATGAATACCTGATTATATGTTTGTACATTTAACAGTAACATTACAGTAGAAAATTATTTATGTAAATGCTAAGATTCTTGAGAATTCCGTTTAAAAGAATGCATAGAATATTCAAGTTTAGGAATCACCAGTGACAAGAGTTCATTCATGAGACCAAAATAAACATGCGCATAGTTTAAATATAAAGGAAAAAAAATACGTCCTAAACTTATAAATATTAATTTTACAGGAAAATATGTTTAAGGCAATTTGAAACTTTATATGTAATATTTTATATCATAATATATACTGTATATGAATGCATATACATATGCATTCCTGAATAATCTTCCTGAATTATTTTCCTTCTTCCTGAAGAACTTTCCTTTCCTTACCTACAAACTCCCTAAAGATCAGTCTAATAAAATTGATGTGATATGTTTCCATTAAGATCTACTGGATTTCTTGGTATTGTTTTGAACTCTGTGATAGTGAAAACTTAAAAGATTATTTTCTGATAAAATGTATAGCATACAGCATATACTCAGCACACTGAGTGGTTGAAAGTCTGTTTACAGGAGTTTCTACTTGAGTTCTGTAGTTTCTACCTGACACACCAAAAGCCTAGTGATGGCTAAGTAAATGATTGGTCACACCAAGTCGAGAACATGTGCTCACACACACACAAAAGACAAACACAGTATTTCTATCATTAGTTTGTCCTTTGAGAGTAGAAGACATGGACCTGCCAAACATGACACTACAAAAAGAATATTAAAGGTGAAAGAAAAATTGAAAGAAAGCCACAGGGGGAAAACAAAGATAAGAGTACATTCTTGGATTCAAAAGAGTGACGTAGGTACAAAGACCAGGCAGATAAAAGAATGACTCAGGTTTCAATATGGGTAAATGTTTTCTAAGATACTTTCAGTGTTAATTTTTACCTAGAGAGTAAACGATTCCAAATACAATCTTAAGCTACAACAATGGGTGATTTGTTGATGAGGACTAAATAACTGCTGTTTTATTTTATTGAGATAATGCAGGGCAGCTAAAGCAGATATAGCTGGCTACTACCAAAAATGGTAACAACAGACTATGACTGCATCTGTGGATAATGTCACATCCTACAGGGCCTGAGTCTCTACCATTGATTCCATGTCTCCCAGGAGTTCCACAGGAAGATGTTGAGGTTAATTACAATCTGGGGTCATGGTTCTACCAAGAGGGGTGTGCTAAACATGCCACTTAGGATTTGAGTTCCCTGCATTGGACTTTTCCCTTTGCTGGGTGGATTCAAGTTATTTAAGGAAAGCTAGCAGGCTAAATCATGACACCACACCCCCCAGAAGCACAGATTTAGAGGTTCTATGGCAATATAATTTTTTTTTGAGAACTTATTACTTGTCAGACCCAATGCTAAGAACCTTACAAACATTAGCTTGTTTAATCCTCATAACAGCCTTGTAAGGTAGAGATTATCATCTCCATTTTACAGCTGAGCAGATTGAAATATTATGTAAATTCCCAAGGGTTACAGAGCTGATAACTCTATTTAGGCCCCTTTGAGAGCTTTGTCTTAGGTCTATCTCTGTGTTTCCACCACCCCCCCTCCCCCATCATGACTAGCATGAATATAGGATATGGATTCTGGAATTCGATCTTTTCCTTGATCTGCAACCACTCCTAGTGGTTGAGAATGGCTTAGATCTCAAACTTTTCTGTGGCTTTGGTCTTTTTCGGGGGATGGAAGAACTGCTTGCATTAAGGCCAAGGTGACATCATCAATTGAAAGGTTTTCTAAGGTTGCCTTGGAAGCAGGGCAACATCAAGATGAAAAGCTAGTTCTATCAGGGCCTGGAGGGAACTTCCCCAAGGGCCAAGGCCACAGCTGAGATGGTGGACCTCACAGTGGTACGTTTGATTAAGGCCTATAGATAGGACTTGTGTCATCCTTCACTCAACTAAATAGAAGGAGCAGTCAGAGAAGTTGCAATTTTAGAAGCTGGACACAATTTGAGCTTAGAAGGAAGATAGAATTCCTCATAGAAAGAGAAACGTTCCTTTGTGTTGGGGAAAAAATAATGAGACTTTTGGTTATGCTAACGTAGGATGCTGGGGTACTCCTGGAAAATAGAGGTTGCAACACAAGTATAATAAAATAACAGAAAGTTTCAACTTCCCCTGGCTTTCTAGAAGTGGGGTCTGAGTCTTTTGGGGTTGAGAGAAAGCAGAGCTGTCAAGTTGCACAAACTCCAGGGGATGTCATTCCTTTTGCAGTCTATGTGACTTGTACCCCATGGAGTTGTACAGTCTACATCCTGAATAACCATATAGGGAGGCTCTAATAGAGAAGGGCTTGGATTCAGAGCAGATGAGAAATAAAGTGGGACCTAGGGGCCAACAGAAGAACTAGCCACCAGGATGGGAAGCCTGGTAGCAGAAATACACGCCAAACCTTACTAACTGAGATACTGATTCTTAGTGATAGAAAATGATAGTGACTCTTAGTGATGTGGCATCTTAGTGATGTTGAATTTTACGTGTTCCCTAAATAGTTCTCATCCTTTCACTTCAGATCTTCAGGAGAGGTCTAACACACTGAACAGCATGTTGGGAGTGAAGCAGAAGGAACCACGTTTAAATCTGGAGTTAATGAGAACCAGAGAGTGGCAGCAGCAGGTAGAGAGGTTAAAAGGGACTGCAGTTGGGAACAGGAATTCAGAATGAGAGCATACAGGTGACTAACCACTCCCTAATCCTTATCCCTGACAAATCCTCAAGATTGTGATTAACTTCTTAGGTTTGGGGATTTCCATCTTTGGTTTTTTTTCACCCTTAAGGGAAAAAGTTACCCCAGAGTACTTGGGAATCTTGGTTCACATTGAGTTTATATGCGCTAGAGTTTCTACAGCAGGAACACAGTATCTTTCTCTCAAATAACAGTCCTGGCAAATCCCCAAGGGAAGAATGCCAGCTATGCCTTCATCTGTAAACACTCTAAGATCAATACAGGCCAAGTTCTGACCACCTCAACCTGGGCTACCTCATGCCCAGTGAGAAGAGACTTCCCTGGAACAGGTCCATGAGGATGACATCATGGCAGCTGAAATCTTGAGCACTGGGACAGTCACACTATCCTGGTGAGCTATTCATTCTAGAAGCTGGTGGAGTCACCTGATTAAATCGGGTTCTACCAGAAACAGACACTGAGATAAGCATGAGAGTTCCAGCAGTTCACCGGGATGCTGACGCCAGGGAGCATGGGTAGAAAAATGGGGAAGTCAGAAGGGAAAGGGAAAAAAATAATTAAATATTCACTACTTAGCAGGTTACCTTTACAGGCAATTATAGCTTAATTCTGCTAAGAAACTTAGAAGATAGTATACAATAAACCTCTTATTTTTCCCAAATGAGAGACAAGGAGCTAGAGCCTTGCTACTCAAAGTGTGATTCAAGGGTCAGCATCATCTGGAAGCTTGTTAGAAATGCAAATTATGGACCTCATTTCTGACTTAATAATTTTAAAACAACTCTCCAAGATGCTTAAGCACACTAAAGTTTAAAAGAAACTAATTCCTTGTCCACCAACTCTTGAAAGTCATTGATTGAGGGATCCCAGCCATGAGCTCCCTAGCACTCCTGGTGTGCCTCCTCACTCCCTCAGAGCTGAGCTGGCTTCAGGAGCCAGAGCCAGCTCTCATACAAGCAGTGGTAGGGGCTTGCAATTGAAAATCCCGGTGTCTACCTACCACAGGAATGGTGAACGCCTTGGGGGTAGGAGAAGGGCTACAGCTTGCTCCATCGCCAAGTCTCTTCTAAAGAAACCGGCAGGTCTGATGCAGCTCAGCAGCTGGAGTCTCCATCCCACTCACTTGTGTAGTCCTTGAACTTTCTGAGAACAAAGCCTTCCTCAACCCAAGCAGTGGGTAAGAACACTAGCCTCAAGTTCACGAGAATCTCAGCAAGAGCAGCTCAGGCAAACCACCAACCATGGGCAGGGGGTCACGTGTGGTGAGAACTTAGCCCAGCTGGATGAAATATGGACTTCATCTATGGGTTAGCTGACTCCTAGTAACATCCTCTCTTCAACTGATGTGGAAAACAGAAAACAGTAGAGATTATGATCTCTGGTTCTACAGTCAGACAGACCTGGATTTGAATCCCATCTTCAACAGGTACTTGACCTGGATGACTACAGGTAAGTTACTTAGACTCTCGGGGTCTCAGTTACCTCATCTATAAAATGGGTATAATAATAAAAATACTTGTAATTTAGGGTTTCTGTGTGGATAAAATGAGATTCTGAATATAAGGTGATAGGCACAGCGCTTGCCACTGTGCCAGGGGGCTCACTGAACACTGAGAAAGTACAGTTACAGGGACACCCAGGTCAAAGCCAAATGCATGGACATGGCAAATTACACAGGCTCCCACTGCTAGGAGATCCAAGAGTTATGTTCTACAAGCATTTACTGAAGGCCTACCATTTGCCTGGCACAGCACTCAAGGCTGGGGGAAAGAAAACAAACTAACAGGGCCTAGAGGGCCAGAGCAAGACCGGCAGACAGGATGTGGCAAAGTAAGACTCAGTCAAAGTGACAAAACAGTTTCAAAATTCATATCATATACCAGCGAGATTAAGCTCTAGACATCATGACCTGGGCAGCAAATGCAGCAGGGATGAGGGTTCCGTGTGTAGTAGTTTAGCCAAGACACAGAAGTAGGATACACTGGGTTACTTTGACTCAACCAGGCCTAAATGTGAGGCACATACTACAAACAGCACTAAGATGAGTTCATTGCTAGCGCCAGACTCTGTGGCAAATAAAGACTTTCTCTGGAATCAACCAAGTTTCTCTCTAGAGGCAAACCTTACTTTATCTGTCCCTGTTAAACAAGTCCACACAGAGATTAAGACCTTATTCAACTAAGAGCTCTCTATTGCCATGTCTGCGGCTAATGGGTCCGTACAGATACCCGAATGCTTAGTAGGGTCTGTCCACTCTGCTTCCTTTGGAGCCCTTCCAGGTCCTAAATCCCTCTGAAGCAGGGACTGAGATCTTGTTAGTTGAGCCTCAGGCAATATATATAGCAGGGGTGATTAAGGATGGACTATCTAGATGGCTGACAAGATAAACAAAACACCACCTCTGGAAATTTTTTAAATGTGGAAAACATTACTTAGAACTTCTCTCAAGGAAGAATTGGTGGGGAAGGAAAATCAGACTCCTAAAAGCCTGCTTAAGTAATCATGGAGGGCTCCACACTGCGACCCAAGGAGAGCTGGTGTATTCTACTGCAGGACTTTCTGTTAACCAAAGAATGCAAATCTGGTGTCACAGATAAACCGCTCGGTCAATAAACAGGGTAATCTTTGGTTATTTCTGCATTCCTACCCATGTATGGCTGAGGAATGTCTTCCAATAAATGTTGGACACTGACAACTTCAAAAGATCAACAATAACAGTATAATAAGTATAACAAATAATATTTACTGAGATCTAAACATGAGGTATGCACATTATGAAGTGTACACATATATTACAGGTGTATTAACTCATTCAATAATTCCGTAAAGAAGGTACTATTACTATCCCCATTTTATAGATGAAAAACTGAGGCACAGAGAAATTAACACTGAAAGTCACACAACCAGTGAATGACAGAGGTGGGATTTGAACCCACACAGTCTGGTTCCAAAGCCTGCTCTTTTCACCATGTAGCATTAAGGTAAATAATACTAGTCTGTAGAAGCACCAGATGTGTAGTCTGATTGGGACATCCATATGTCTTGGCCCAGCCCTGAATTTAGTTAGGGTCACACATAGAAATGTGAAAAAAGAGCAAATATTTTCATTCTGTCAGAAACAAAAATAAAAATGTTCTAAGACCTGACTAAATGAAAAAGCTCATAAAGCTTAATTATTGTGAATCATGTTTTGCCTAAATAAAGGCAAGCAAGTTTTAAAATTCATTTTCAGAATATAAAATCCAGCTAAAACAGGGGCAGTTTCAGTAAATGTAGTCACCTGATGCCTTCTCAGTGAAATCTCCAAAGCATTACAACATTTTTCTTCATTTTGAAAGCATCCTTAACAATGATTCCCACAGGAATTCAATTTTACTGAGAATGGCTTTTTAGTCTATTAAAATGACACATCGAAACCTAATCTTGAACAATATGACAAAGTTGTTGACTGCTGGGAATCAATGTTAGCAGTCAGACCACACTGACAAACCGTAATCAGAAACAGCTCATTTCAAAAAAAAGGGCACAAAGCCTCCTATGAAGCCAGAAAACAAACTCACCATCAGCTAGAGGAGTGACACAATGTAAGAAGTTTATAAAAGGATAGGGGATGGGAGGGAATAGCAGATTATACCTGCCAAATAAGTGAGTATAGATCCACAGATGAAATGCTAAGAGAAAGCAAGAATGGAGCCAAAAAGAGCAGGGCAAGAAACAGTTTAAATGAAACTTAAATCTACATTCAGGAGAAATGGTGCTATACTTCTCTTACTGTGGTTTTTCACTGCCACCAGATGTAGTATCACTAGATCCTGATTAAAGGATTGGTGAAAAATATGGTGGCTAAAAAAATGCCTGCAGGCCATTAAGGCTTTGTAAAACTATCTGCAAGGCTGCATTACAGTTTCCCCAGACAGCAGAATCCACATTTGAATTCAACTTTATACAAAGGCGCATCCTGAGAAAGGCTCTTTATTAGGTGTTGAGGGACACAAAACTGAAAACTGCTGGAGCCCTCCCTGCAAGGAAACAAAAAGTAATTTAGGGCTAAAGTCATCAGAACTCTCTCTGCTTCTGAAAGGTCAATGATTAATAGCTGATACACTCAAGTATTTACCAAGTGACCAATGAGATGCTGCCAAAACCCTAGGTGCTGGATTTGAGGGAATTAGGCAGTTAACAAATATTTACTAGATATTAACTACATGCAAGGCAAAGGACTAGCAAGATTGGGCATATAAGAAAGCCAAAGAGAATGTCTTCCTATCCTTGAGGAATGTAGCATCTATTTAGTTGGGTAGATAAGGGCAAGATAGCTAACCACACAATGGTAGGGAGGAAAAATCACAAGAATTCAAAAGAAGAAAAAATAACCGTATTTTGCAGTTTCAGTAGATAAAGCAATTACAGTGTGACACAATCACAATCTAGTATTGTCCTGGTTCTAAAAATCATTTACCACCCTTATATCATTCTTTCTAGTGAGTTACTTCATTCTCCACAAACTCTCCCTCATGGCTTACTAACAAGAACATAAAATCAGAATACTCCTAAACCAAGATCTAAACCATTTACTTCTTCATTTGTAAAAAGCAATATTCAAAGAACTTAACTAGTGCATATTTCAGACAGAGACCTACACAACTTTTACTACTATCCTTAATGCAAATAAAAGGTTATCTCAGATGAAGAATGAAAAGCTTCTACTCCATTGTTGGGGCTCTCCCCATGATATGCCAGAAATGAGCAAACTGCTGTCAAAAAGGTTCTCATGATTCTATAAAATAAAATATACTCTCAGTTCTTTTCCTGTTTTAACATAAATGTACTCATTTTCTATCAGTCAAAATCACCCAGTTACAATCCATAGTAAGGATTCAAGTTATTATTGTTTTGAGATAAATAATCTTATTTTTTATTAGATAAAATGAGTAAATTTCCACATCAATTACTGCAGTTATTTTGGATTTTGACCTTCAGTCAATGAATGGAACCATGGTGTTGTGAACTAACCTATATGTATTAGATTCTTCACAGTTACTACTCTTTTTGATGTAAGTATCTGCTGCTCATAATTAGGTCTTCTCTCCAATAAAACTATAACTATTCATGGTATGTTGCAAATAAAAGCTCTGAGACTGGATTTAGCCATACATACAAATATAAATTTGTAAGAAGTCCCAGTTTTCTGCTCATTTAAGTGTTCTGACAAGCACCTTCGCATGAACTGCTCAATGGAAGCAGATTCAACTCCATCCTAGCAGCAGTATTCAGCCATCTTCCTAATGCGTTCAAGTGGCAGAATGCCCTGAACATGGCTGAACACAGGACAAGACAAGGTCACCCAAAAGGCTATTGGACTCCCTTGATTCTTAAACCCTCTTCATTCCTAAGCAGAGAAACCTGTACAATATTTCTAACCAACCGCATATTTTGAATTCATTTCACGGAAGAAATAAATCACTTCTAATATTGATTAATGAATCCTTCCACGACAATCAGACATAAAGATATTTAAAGCCTTGAAGTAGCCAATTCTTAAAAGGACTTCTGATTAAAGGCTTCCTACAAAATAACCATCCTTGTTGTATTAACTATCAAGTTACTTCAAAGGCTAACTGACCACCCTAGTGTTCTTTCAAATCTTCTGTATTCTTACTGAATTTTTTAAGCTGGGAATTACTGTCAGAGATGTGTTTAAAAGTCTCAATATGGTCTTGGATTTGTGAATTTTTGTTTTTCTCTATTTGAACTTCATATTACATGCATGTAAGTTTAGAATTCTTTATCTCTAGTAATATGCCTGCTTTAAAATCTACCTTTATGAGGTAATCATAGCTATGTCATCTTTCTTTGGTTGATATTTGCCTGTTACATCATTCTTTTCCTATTTTTTTTACTTTTAAATTTCAGTGTTTTAAATATGTCTCTACCCTGACAATCTTTTTAAATTTATTTAGTGAGTTTAGTTCGTATGGATTTATTGTACTTACTGATAAATATTTGAATTTATTTCCAGAGTGGTATTTTTTGCTTATCTGCCCTGCTTTCTCTTCCTTATTTTTAAAATTTCTTTTGTGTTAATTAAATTTTCTTGTTTCATGTCATTTGATTTCCTTTACTGGCTTGAAATTTATATCTTCTATTATTTCAATGGTTAATAATGGTTAAATTATAACATGAATAATTAACTTAATATCTAAAGTTAAGTGATATGTTTATCTTCCTTTCAAATACTAGGACATTTGAATACTTTATCAATAATTATTCCTCTTCTATTGCATATGCCACTATCCAATATCTTACTTTCCTTTTCTGGACCACAAAAATTACACCTATTTTAAAATATAGTCAATAACTAGATTTTCCCACATATTTTACATGTGTTTTTACTCAATATTTCTATTTTTATTTTAGATTTTCAATATATAAATATCTGGTGTCCTCCCTCTATAAGTTTCTTTAGTTTTTGTTTCTCTGAAAAGTCTCTTTCATTTGTCTTCATAACTGGTATATAATTTCACTTTATATATAATTTTAGAAATACTATTCACTTTAAAGATAGCAATCACATTGGCTTCTGCTTCTGTTGTGGCTTTTGCTAAGCCAGCTGTCATTCTCATTGTTGTTAGGTAATCTGTTTTTGTTCTCTAGTTATTAAAATATCTTTTCTGCTTTGGGTGAACTGCAGCTTCACTAAGGTGTTTCTAGGTTTAGATTTCTTTTTGATGTGTCTTGATTTGTATATATGTGCATCCTGAATCACATCTGGAAGATTGTTAGCTATTATATTTTCAACTGCCACCTCAACGCCATTCTTTTATTATCTCATCCTGGAACTCTGATTAAATGTATATTCTAACTCTTTCCATGATGTCCCTTAATCTCTCTTTCATGTGTTGTGTCTCTTTATCTCTCTTCTGTTTTATTGGTAACTTCTTCAAATCTATATTTCACTAATTCACTCATTAGATGCGTTCATTCCATCTAATTTACAGTTTCAATTACTATACATTTAATTTATAGTAATTATTTACCTTTGTTTTCTCCAATTTAACTGGTTGTTTTAATTTACCTACTTTTATTTTCAATTCCTCCAATTGTTTCTTTGATCACATTAAACATATATATTTCTATTCTGTATCTAATTATTCCAATATCTGAAGTCTTTTGGGTCCTTTGTATTCTTATGTGCTTTACAAATTTTGATTTAAAGCTCATGTTTGTTAGAGCTTCATCTATGGGAATCTCTGAGGCCTCGTTGATAATGCTTACCTCTTAATAAGATTTGTTATTTCCCAGGCATCTGGAAGCACTACACACCTGCAACTACTTTAAACTAAATTCTCATTTTGTGGCATTTTGGACAACCAGGTATTTGTTTCTTGGAGATTAATATTTCATAAAAAGGATATTTGTCTCTTCCATGTAAGGATGTAGTACAGTTTTGTAGGCAAAAAATACACCAATTCTAGTTCGTAGAATTAAAATATTACGTTTGATGCTACAATTCTATGTCAACCTCTATAGTTAATGATTTGAAGTATGTTTCCATCAAAGATTGGATATTAACTTCTGATCATTTGCTGAAGAGTTTGAGATTTATATTCTTTGGGCTATTAGACAAGAAACAATACCATGCCTTGATTTTTATTTAAAATAAAGCCAACTAACAATTTTGGAAGGTATGGAGAATGCTTTGCTTCTGTAAAAGACATTAAGACAATGTCTAAATCATTCTTTGTAACTAAGCTGTAAAGGACTTGTCTTTTTCCTCAATTATTGAAAATCACTCAGTGAAAATAATGTTAATTTTGAGGGGTACAATAAACTAATAACTTGATAAGCATTGTTTATGGACTCCTTAGAAGTGATCATTTTGATTTCCAAAAGAATTTAAACAAATGCATAATTTTACATTTTTCTCATCTTGAGAAAATTCCAATATAAAAGAATTTCCTTCATATTCCAACATAAACTACACATTCTGTTATTTCTAAATAAGAAAAATTTTAAAGAGGAAATGACAACTTGACACCTTTATAAATTAAATATGAATTCTACGTTTTGAAGTGTTTTATATATATATGTATACATATACATGTATATATTTATATGCTATTTTGACTTATTAAAGCCATTTAAATACTTTTGAGTCTATGTATACCCATGTAAGCAGCTGTCTCCTCTCTGTAGAATGTGGACTCTTCCTCTTTCTCAGACATTAAAATACAGCCCCAACCTCCTGGGGTTGACGAAAGGGTATATTCTAACAACATGATCAAACTGAAGGTCCCAAGACTCTGCAACTCTTTTTCTTCTAAAGAAAAGGATTTTGTTTTATTTTTCTGTTTATGATTGTTGGCTTACTGAGATCCTATTAGGCAACCCTAAAGGGACACTAAGAAAGGGGATCATGTGTTCATTGTTGTTAGAGCATCACATCAGAGTTCTTATTCACTTCAGCCATAACTGAGGCAGATCTCCTATGAACTATCAGAACATTTCTGGGATTTAACATTTGCAGCAAATACACACACTCATACACAGACACAGATACAGACACACACACACACACACTTCCCCTATTATGTGAATCCTCCTTTTCATCTACCATTCTCATAAAAAGCTTAATCTAAGAGAACCCAAACTAGAACAGTTAGAGCAGTATGTTTACAAAGATCACGATAAGGAAACAATTTAGCATGAGCAGCAAATGAATAGGATAAACACAATTCTCTTGGGCACATTTTATTCCAAAACACTTTCTGGGTCATATTTTCAAAGGTACTGAAAATTGCAGAGAGTACAACCAGAACTTAACTGTTTTAGAAAAACACACTAAGAGTCACTGCCCATCAGGGTTCATAATTTTTAATTCCAGGCAACAAAAATTAAAGTCAAAAGACATTGAGCTTGAAACACACATACACATGCAAACACACAATTATCATCTAACTATAATAGCTATTTATTGCAAGGAAAACAGCTAATGCATACTATGTGCTATGAAAATATTTATATATCTGCAAACATTAAAAGAATTGACTAGACTTGCAGTATACCATAAAATCTTTAGTTTGTTGCCAAGCTGCCTGTTCAGAGAAGGTAACAGCTGGTATATGTCACTTCAATTTGTGGATCCAAGGCAGGAAGAAACAGTGTTGACATACCCTCTTCCATACATGTTCAGTATCATAGTTTAGCAGAGGGGGAAACAAAACAGAATCATGACTGAGATTACAAAAAAAAAGATGGAACTAAAGTATATGGTGGCAGACTTTAGGTTGAATTAGAAAAATAAAAAAGACAAACAGATTTGTGAACGAACAAAACTACTGTGAGATGCCTTTTCACAATGCTAGTCATCAATGCTGACAGGTGGGGACTTACAAAGGAAAAGGAAATAACATGCTGAGTTTTTTGAGTCAATACAGATAAACACACTGATTGGATGGCTGGCTGTCAAATAAGGCAGAATACACCAAAGAAGAAATAAATGTGACTTACCTAGAGTTAGATTCTGATTAGTTTAACTGAAGAAAAGACTATTTTAGTTTAATTCTATTTATTTATTTTAAATATTGAATATTTTAAATATTGAATTTATTTATTATGAATATTGAATTTATTTTAAATATTTGTTTTATATAATACAAGCAAACTGCAAAATTTTGAGCAGTAAAGAAGGGCATAAAGTAAAAAGTAAACATTGCCCTCTCTCGCAATACCATATTTCTCATAAAGTACACACTCCAAAAGTCATATTGCCCATAGTCTTCTTCAATTTGTTTTTTCCTCCTGGAAAAATATTAAGAGAATTTTCCATATCCATGAACATATACTGATATACGGGTCTACAGACCCATAGAATGAAGAAACTCAACAAGCACAAGCTATGTGAAGAAAGCTCTGCCAAAGTAAATTATAACCAAATTACTTTAAAACAGTGATAAATAGAGCCTTAAGAGGAGCCAGAGAAAAATTACACCCTATGTAGAGTAACAAAGATAAGAATGACAACAGACTTATCAAAGGCAACAATATAAGCCATAAGACAGAGGAGGGACAGCTTTAAAGTACTGAAAGAAAGAAAAAACTGTCAACCTCGAATTTTATACTCAGTAGAATATGTTTTAAAAACAAAGGCAAAACGAGGATTTCTTCAGGTATAAAGAATTTTTCAGATATACAAATACTAAAAGAATTTACTGCCAGCCAAACCACACTGTAAGAAATATTAAAGAAAGGCTTTCAGGCAGAAAAAAAGTGATTAACAGGTGAAAATACAGATGAACACAAAGGAATGAAAAGCACTGGAAATGGTAAATATTTGGGTAAATACACCAGATTTTTTTCCTAATTTTGAAATCTCTTTGAAATATAACTGACTTTTGAAGGCAAAACTTATAACAATGTATTGTGGGGTTTTTAATATATTTAAAGATAAATAGTAAAAGATAAATATAAATATAAAAGATAAAAGATAAAAAAGATCAATATAAATAAATAAATATATATTTATATATATAAATATAAAAGATAAAAGATAAAGATAAATAGATAAACAAAAATAGCATAGAGGCCGAAAGGGGACAATGAAAATATACTGTTTTAAGATTCTTATAATATACATAAAACATTACATTATTACTTGAAGGTTATAATGTGGTAAATTCAATGTGTACACTATAAACCACAAAGAAACAACTAAAAAAAGTTATAACTAAAGAGCCAACAATATAAAACAAACAAGATGGTATATTTAAACCCAGCTACAAGCATATCTCCTTTTATTGCACTTTATGGTGCTTCACAGACATTGTGTTTTTTTACAAATTGAAGGTTTATAGCAACTCTGTGTTGAGCAAGTCTATCAGCACAATTTTTCCAACAGCATATTCTCACTATGTGTCTGTGCCACATTTTGGTAATTCTCACAATATTTCAAACTTTTACATTATTATTATGTTTGTTATCGTGATCTGTGATCAGTGATCTTTGATGTCACTATTGCAAAAAGATTACGACTTGAAGGCTCAAATGATAGAATATTTTAGCAATAAAGTATTTTTAAACTAAGGCATGCACTCTTTTTAGACATAATGCTATTGCATGCTTAATAGACTATGGTATAGTGTAAACATAACTTTTATATGCACTGAGAAACAAAAAAGTCATGCAACTTGCTTTTCTGTGATAGTCTCTTTATTGCAGTGGTCTGGAACCGAACCCACAATAATTCCAAGGTATGCCTGTATGTCAATATTTCCATTAAATGTAAGTGGTCTAAACATACCAATTAAATTTGGTATCAAAAATTGTCAGATCAGATCGTAAAATCAATACCAAACTATATGTTGACTACAATAAATAAAAGGCACAAAAAAAAGTTAAAGGTAAAAGTATGATACAAGATAAATCATGCTAACATTAATATAAGAAAACTAGGGTGACTATATTATTATCAGAAATAGCAGATTTCAGAGAAAATAGTATGGTCAAAAATAAAGAGAGCCAATTCATAATGATAAAAGGACCAATTCATCAGAGGACATAATGATCTTAGATATTTATGCACCTAATAACAAAGATCAGGTGCATAATAGAACTGACAGAACTGCAAGGATAAATACACAAATCTACAATGAGATTATAATACCACTCTTTCAATGATTAATAGAATAAGTAGAAAGAAAATCAGTAAAGAAATTGAATAAGACTATCAGCAAACTTGACTTAATTGACATTTACAAAACATTCCACCCAACAAGACCAGAATACACAGAGCATATGGAAATTTACCAAGATACACAACATCTTATACCTTAAAACTAGTGTCAACAGATTTAAAAGGACTGAAGTCACACTAAGTTTCTTCTCATATCACAATGGAATTAAATTAGAAATCCATGACAGAAAGATATCTGGGAAACTCTTCAAATACTCCAAATAAATTATACACTTCTAAATAACCCACAGGTCAAAGATGAAATTAAGAGAGAATTTAGAAGTATGTGCAACTGAATAAAATTAAAACACAGTACACCAAATTTTGTGCATTGCAGCTAAAGCAGTACTTAGAGGTACATTTATAACACTAAATTACCTATACTAGGAAAGAAGAAAGGTCTCAAGCTAAGGTTTCTTTGCTTCCACTTTAAGAAACCAGAAAAATGAGAGTAAATGAAACACAAAGTAAGCCAGAAAAAAAGAAAAATCAGAGTGGAGATTAATGAAATAAAAAACGGAAATCCACAGAGAAAAATCAGTGTAATAAAAATTTGTTTCTTTAAGAAGACCAATATGACTGATAAATCTCTAGCCAGTTGAAGAGGAAAAAAAAAAAGAAAGAAATTAACAAATTAGGACTCAGCAGAGTGACATGACTACAGATTATACATATATTAAAAAGATAGGGCTAGGGAGGGTGGGAGGGAGGGAGATGCAAGAGGGAAGAGATATGGGAACATATGTATATGTATAACTGATTCACTTTGTTATAAAGCAGACGCTAACACACCATTGTAAAGCAATTATACTTCAATAAAGATGTTTAAAAAAAAAAAAAAAATAGGGCTTCCCTGGTGGCGCAGTGGTTGAGAGTCTGCCTGCCAATGCAGGGGACATGGGTTCGAGCCCTGGTCTGGGAGGATCCCACATGCCGCGAAGCCACTGGGCCCGTGGGCCACAATTACTGAGCCTGCGTGTCTGGAGCCTGTGCTCCACAACAGGAGAGGCTGCGATGGTGGGAGGCCTGCGCATCGCAATGAGGAGTGGCCCCCGCTTGCCGCAACAAGAGAGAGCCCTCGCACAGAAACGAAGACCCAACACAACTAAAAATAAAATTAAAAAAAAAAAAAGATAATAAGGAAATATTATGAACAGCTTCATGCCAATAAATTTGACAATGTAGGTGAAATGGACAAATTAATCAAAAAACTCAGAATATCAAAGCTTCTGCAAAAGAAAAAAAGAGAGATAATTTGAATAGCCCTATATATATACTGTAGAAATTAAATTTGTAGTTAAAAGCCTTTCCATTAAATACATGGAATACTTTCCATTTATATATTAATATAAATAAATAACTCCAGGACAAGATATCTTCACTGGTGAATTCCACCAAACACTTAAAAGAGCAAACAATACCAACTCTATTCAATACAAAACTCTCGCAGAAAGTTGCCTTCCTAGCACAGTCTTTGAGACACGGCCCTAATATCAAAACCAGAAAAAGATACTCCAGGAAAAGAAATTTTCAAGCCAATATCCCAAATCAACACACATACAAAAATCTTAAATAAAATTTCAGTGAATCAGATCCAACAATATATAAAAAAGATAATATATTATGACCAAATGGGGTTTATTCATGAATGCAATGATGAATAAATGATGGTTTAACATATGAAATTCAACCCACATAATTCACCATATGAGCAGATTAACAAAAAACACATAATCATCTCAATAGAAACAAACAAAAAAATTTGACAAAATCTAGTATCAATACTTGATTAAAGGAAAAAAATAAAAATAGGACTTCTCAGCCAACTAGGAACAACAGTCAACATTTACTAAAAAACCCATAGCTGGGGACTTCCCTGGCAGTCCAGTGGTTAAGACTCCATGCTTCCAATGCAGGGGGCATGGGTTTGATCCCTGGTTGGGGAACTAAGATCCCAGGTGCCGTGCGGCACAGCCAAAAAAACCCACAGCTAACATTATATTTTATGGTGAAGGAGTGAACACTTTCCCCCTAAGATCAGGAATGAGGCAAGGATGTCTGCTTATACAACTTCTATTCAACATTGTACTGATAATTCTAGCCATTGTAATAAGGCAATATAAGACAAGGCAAAAAAAAAAAAAAGATACCCATACCGGAAAGAAAGAAGTAAATAGTAAATGAAAGGTAACATGATCTAGTATGTAGAAAATATTAGATATTGTACAAAAAAAAAAAAAAACCAACTAGAACTAATAAGTTTAGCAGTGTGTGTTGCAGGATAAAAGAGCAATGTTTAAAAATTTTATTTCTAGAAACAGTTGAATAAAACAAATTACCATAGTATCAAAAATATGTAATAATTAGGGATACATTTGACAAAAGATATGTAAGAGCTATACACTGAAAACTACAAAACAATGCTAACAGAAATTAAAGGAGACCTAAATACATGCGTCAATACACGATCTTCATGGGTTGGAAAACTCAATATTGTAAAGATGTCAATTCTCCCCAAATTAATCTACAAATTCAGTCCAACCCCAATTTATAAGCTGCTTTATACTAAAATTATGTGCTGTGCATCAGACATAATACTTCCATCTTAGCTCGGACTGCTATAACAAAATACCACAGACTAGGGGACTTAAATAACAGACTTTTATCTCTCACAGTTCTGGAGTCTGGGTAGTCCAAGATCAAGGTGCCAAAAGTTGCGGTTTGGGGTGAGAGCCCTCTTCCTGGCTTGCAGAAAGATATCTAGTTGTATCCTCATGGAAGGAGAGATAAAGCTCTGATGTCTCTTCCTCTACTTATAAGGACATTAATCCCATTCTGGGAGCTCCACCCTCAGGACTTCATCTAAGTCTAACTACTTCCAAAGGTCCCACCTCCTTGATGGTCAAGGCTTCAGCATATGAATTTTGGAGTGACACAAACGTTCACAGATAGACAGCAATAATAAAGCTAAGATATGAATAGAAAACTGGAAGAAATTATACTTATGATAAAATTTCAGCAGGAGTTAAGAAGAAAGAGGAATTGCTTTTGTGTTGGGGACCTCCTCTCCCCAAAGGTGGGCAAGGAAGAGAAGGAGGGAAGCCAGGATTTGCATGGATGAGTCTTAAAGACTACATATGAGATGGCTTGCACCCAGGAGGAGAAAGAGATTCCAGGCAGAGGAAATAAGGTAAGAAAATGTGAAAAGCAGGAAAAAGGAGAACTACACCAAGGAATACAGAATATATTCAATTTTCTGACCCTTGGCATGACTAAAGGAGAGAAGGTGAAAAAAAAACCTATAAAATAAAATGGAGTTAGATCACAAAGGACTTGTGTACCAGGTTATTCACTTCTAATATTCAGCTCAGTTTGCCTTTCCACCATTCCTTACTGAAATACATGGACCCCATATATCAGACATGCCTTCAACATCCATGATAACGTGCTAGTTCACAAGTTTCCTAACCTTCTGAACTAAACGTGTTTCATATGTATTCTATTTCAGACAATATCTTGGTTATAATCAGCTTCCATAATGAAATGTCAAACTGGAAGTTACTCCAAGCTGTAATGATAACCTCTGCCTTCTACCTCTCCACTTTCTCTGATCTAAAACACTAGCTCTTTGAGGGGTAAACACATATCCAGATCTCAGCCTCGTTCTATTTAACCAACAGCAAGCTTAGATTCAACCTGTCAGTGGAGCCTTCTTTACTGTCCTACAAAGCCATGGATACCATAGACCCAGCCTGGATAGCACAGGTCTGAGGTTAGCTATGGAAGTCATTCTGAACCAGAGCTGTGTTGCATGGCTCTGGAGACAGGCACAAATCCACACATGGGCCAGAGCAAGAGACATGCATCCAACCTACCATTAAAATAAGAAACCTAAGGTGGCAATTTATCAGGACCCAAAGAGTAGAGCTAACTGATTGGAGAGCTGGGGAGGATGAAAGCTAGAAATGGACAGTCCAAACAGGCAAGGGGTAAAGCTGTCTGGGTAAAAACAGAGAGTGGGTTTGTGCTCACAACGAGATTTCTCTATTCCCTTCAGCCTGGTGTATGGAGGAATAGGGTGAAACATCTAAATACTCAGGAGAGAACTACACCTGCACCTCAAATACCTTACGTTTATGCAGAGCTTCAGAGGGCACTCACACATATCATAATCTTATTTTATGTACAGCTCTGAAAGGCTAGTGAGACTAGAAATTGAAGCTTAGAGATATGAAGTGAATTCCACCAGTTGTTCACTTAGTAAATGGTGATGGTGGTGATAAAGTCTAGAATCCATAATTACAGATTCTTGGTCCACTTAGTTTTTTTGAATAATCTATGTACCAATAAGTAAATACCATCTAAAATATAATTTGAAGATTCCACTGCTAACATTCTGAATTACATAATTTTAACAAGTCCTTGAGTTTGCATTAACCCATAAGAATAAAAGTATTTTAAGAGTCTTATAATCATTAGCTATGTTAGTAAACCACTGACATAACTTTTTACATTAGTTAAAACTACTACCTTACAAATACAGGGAAATAACCCAAATAAAGTCCTATCACACACTGGATTATTATATCTGCTATCTTTTATTAAGTAGTTTACATTGAATTATCTAAAATTTGCTGAGGATAAACTACAAGCACAAAGGCACAATAATACAAAATTCCATTATCATAGTTTCTTCGTATGCCAGGAAAAATGAGTAATGGCAGTAAAATGAGCTCCCTTGGGATTCAACAGAAACATTTACTTTAAGACCAGAACATTTGATATTAAGCATCTCAAAGAATAACTGAAATCCATTAAGCAAAAATTAGCTTATCTGTGTCAGAATAAATACCAAATGGGAGTGACTGATATACTATATACCAAATCTTCCAAAATGCTTGGCAAAGCACTACGCTGATATTCTATATTGCTTTATCTTTCAAGGTAAAACATAGCTAGATGAAATATAAATATTTGGGGAACAGAAGTAGCAACCTGACTTAACTATATAGGAGAAAAAATGGAATTTTGATGCTATAAAAGTTCTTAAAGATTATTTTAGTCTAATTCCTCCATTGCTCCAGTGAGCAAATTGCAACCTAGCAATTAAGAGGCTGTCTAGGGGGCTTCCCTGGTGGCGCAGTGGTTGAGAATCTGCCTGCCAATGCAGGCGACACGGGTTCGAGCCCTGGTCTGGGAAGATCCCATGTGCCGCGGAGCGGCTGGGCCCGTGGGCCACAATTACTGAGCCTGTGCGTCTGGAGCCTGTGCTCCGCAACAAGAGAGGCCGCGATAGTGAGAGGCCCGCACACCGCGATGAGGAGTGGCCCCCGCTTGACACAACTAGAGAAAGCCCTCGCACAGAAACGAAGACCCAACACAGCCATAAATAAATAAATAAATAAATTTTAAAAAAAGTAAAAAAAAAAAAAAAAAAAAAAAGAGGCTGTCTAGGAAAGTGCCATCCAAAGGAAATATAATGAAAGCCATAAATGTGAGCCACATACAGAATCTTAAATTTTCTGGTTGTCACATTAAAAAAGGTAAAAAAGCAGCAGATGAAACTAATTTAACTTTTATTTAAATCTAATATATCCCAAATATTATCATTTCAACATATTACCAATATAATAACATATAATCAATGTAATAAACTATTAATGAGATATTTTGAATTTTTTTCCTTGCTAAGTTTTTGAAATCTTGTATGGAATTTACACTAACAATACATATGTACTAGCCATAGTTCAATACTCAAAAGCCACATGTGGCCAGTGGTCACTGTAAGGAAGAACACAGTTTTAAAACCATCAAGTACTGCAATGAAGCTAGAATGAGCACTCTGAAATTCTGATGCTGAGCAGAGAAGTTATCCAGATTCACCATGCCATTTCCCAGCCTAATAAATCAGTGTGACTTCTCTGATAAAATGAGTCCAGGTAAACTCAATTATTTCCCAGGTTGAGTTAATTCTAAATGGCTTAAAATGTTCTTAATCAAAACACATGTTACACTCAACAGTTTTCTGTAATATAGGATTAGTAATTGTTAAAAATCTAAGAATGACTTTTCCAATAGAGACATTCCCTTTAAGGCATAATCAAGGGAATCCATTATCTATATTACTTATATCAATAGATAATGGAAAAGCCATCAAAGTTATACTCCAATTTATATCACTGAGGTGGCAAACATCCATTTATTATTAATATTAAAAAGACATTTATTTTCTAATCATTTCTTTCAAATACAGATATGTAATATTACTGACCATTAAACTTTTTCAAATTGATTTATTTTCCAGTTACATAATAATCTACCCACCCTTTTGTCTGACATTAGTGTATACCTATTTTAATAGCAAATATGTGCTACTCTTTTGCCTAAGTCATTATTAAAGTACAGTTACAAAATAGCCACTCTCATGATATTTATTTGCATATTAGACAATGCTTTACATTAGTTTACTCTTTTTAATTCTATAAAGTATTTTCTCTCTATAAAAGCCAATATAGTTTACAAATTTAAATTTTACTAAAATTTACCTAAAATAGCTTAACCCTTGATTGGGCAGAGAAGAACTGATTGGCAAAATTTGAAATACTTTATTATTTTGCATTTACCAAAATGTACAAGCTTTCCGAGATTAACATTCTAATTTGCTAATGACACCTCAACACGTCATAAAAAATTAAAAAACATGAAACAAGATTTATCAACAAGAAGGGACTGTACATTTTTTAAATGTTAATGTTCTCAACTCATAGATGGTGTGTTGTTGAGATGGCTGCATCATCATCACTATTATCATCACCACCATCATCACTACTACCACCAAACTTCATACAATGCCAACACTGCAGCTCACAGAAATCACTTTATGTTATTTTTTCTTTACAAATGAGCTGAAAAATGGTTCCAGTAAAAGGATTCTTCATATTGAATGATCAAGCCATTATTATAGCATTATAACAAAATGAAGACTCATCTTGGTCTAATATTTAACTGAAGGTAAAATCAAAATATTTATGATGACTGGAAATTTATTATATCTAATTTTTTAAGTACTAGGTTCCCAGAGTTCCTTAAATAATTTTTCTGGGATAGCCTCATCCACCAGAGGACAGACACCAGAAGCAAGAAGTACTAAATCCTGCAGCCTGTGGAACAAAAACAACATTCACAGAAGAATAGAAAAGATGAAAAGGCAGAGGGCTATGTACCAGATGAAGGAACAAGATAAAACCCCAGCAAAACAACTTAATGAAGTGGAGATAGGCAACCTTCCAGAAAAAGGATTCAGAATAATGATAGTGAAGATGATCCAGGACCTCGGAAACAGAATGGAGGCAAAGATGGAGAAGATGCAAGAAATGTTTAACAAAGACCTAGAAGAATTAAAGAACAAACAAACAGAGATGAACAATAAAATAACTGAAATGAAAACTACACTAGAAGGAATCAATAGCAGAATAACTGAGGCAGAAGAACGGATAAGTGACCTGGAAGACAGAATGGTGGAATTCACTGCTGCAGAACAGAATAAAGAAAAAAGAATGAAAAGAAATGATGACAGCCTAAGAGACCTCCGGGACATTAAACTCAACAACATTCGCATTATAGGGGTCCAAGAAGGAGAAGAGAAAGAAAAAGGACCCGAGAAAATATCTGAAGAGATTATAGTTGAAAAATTCCCTAACATGGGAAAGGAAATAGGACCCAAGTGCAGGAAGCACAGAAAGTCCCAAACAGGATAAACCTAAGGAGAAACACGCCGAGACACACAGTAATCAAATTGGCAAAAATTAAAGACAAAGAAAAATTATTGAAAGCAGCAAGGGAAAAACGACAAATAACATACAAGGGAACTCCCATAAGGTTAACAGCTGATTTCTCAGCAGAAACTCTACAAGCCAGAAGGGAGTGGCATGATATACTTAAAGAGAGGAAAGGGAATAACCTAAAACCAAGATTACTCTACCCAGCAAGGATCGCATTCAGATTTGATGGAGAAATCAAAAGCTTTACAGATAATCAAAAGCTAAGAGAATTTAGCACCACTAAACCAGCTCTACAACAAATGCTAAAGGAACTTCTCTAAGTGGGAAACACAAGAGAAAAAAAGGACCTACAAAAACAACCCAAAACAATTAAGAAAATGGTAATAGGAACATACATATCGATAATTATCTTAAACGTGAATGGATTAAATGCTCCAACAAAAACACACAGGCTCGCAAAAAGGATACAAAAACAAGACCCATATATATGCTGTCTGCAAGAGACCCACTTCAGACCTAGGGACCCATACAGACTGAAACTGAGGGGATGGAAAAAGATATTCCATGCAAAGGGAAATCAAAAGAAAGCTGGAGTAGCAATACTCATATCAGATAAAATAGACTTTAAAATAAAGAGTGTTACAAGAGACAAGGAAGGACACTACATAATGATCAAGGGATCAATCCAAGAAGAAGACATAACAATTATAAATATATATGCACCCAACATAGGAGCACCTCAATACATAAGGCAACTGCTAACTGCTCTAAAAGAGGAAATCGATGGTAACAAAATAATAGTGGGGGACTTAACACCTCACTTACACCAATGGACAGATCATCCAAACAGAAAATTAATAAGGAAACACAAGCTTTAAATGACACAATACACCAGATAGATTTAACTGATACTCACAGGACATTCTATTCCAAAACAGCAGAGCACACTTTCTTCTCAAGTGCGCACGGCACATTCTCCAGGATAGATCACATCTTAGTCACAAATCAAGCCTCAGTAAATTTAAGAAAATTGAAATCATATCAAGCATCTTTTCTGACCACAACACTGTGAGATTAGAAATCAATTAAAGGGAAAAAAACGTAAAATCCACAAACACATGGAGGCTAAACAATACGTTACTAAATAAACAAGAGATCACTGAAGAAATCAAAGAGGAAATCAAAAAATACCTAGAGACAAATGACAATGAAAAAACGACCATCCAAAACCTATGGGATGCAGCAAAAGCAGTTCTAAGAGGGAAGTTTATAGCTATACAAGCCGACTTCAAGAAACAAGAAAAATCTCAAATAAACAATCTAACCTTACACCTAAAGGAACTAGAAAAAGAAGAACAAACAAAACCCAAAGTTAGCAGAAGGAAAGAAATCATAAAGATGAGAGCAGAAATAAATGAAATAGAAACAAAACAATAGCAAAGATCAATAAAACTAAAAGCTGGTTCTTTGAGAAGAAAAACAAAATTGATAAACCCTTAGCCAGACTCATCAAGAAAAAGAGGGAGAGGACTTAAATCAATAAAATTAGAAATGAAAAAGGAGAAGTTACAACAGACACCGCAGAAATACAAAGCATCCTAAGAAACTACTACAAGCAACTCTATGCCAACAAAATGGACCACCTGGAAGAAATGGACAAATTTTTAGAAAGGTATAACCTTCCAAGATTGAACCAGGAAGAAACAGAAAATATGAACAGACCAATCACAAGTAATGAAATTGAAACTGTGATTAAAAATCTTCCAACAAACAAAAGTCCAGGACCAGATGGCTTCACAGGTGAATTCTATCGAACATTCAGAGAAGAGCTAACACCCATCCTTCTCAAACTCTTCCAAAAACCTGCAGAGGAAGGAACACTCCCAAACTCATTCTATGAGGCCACCATCACACTGATACCAAAACCAGACAAAGATACTACAAAAAAAGAAAAGTACAGACCAATATCACTCATGAATATAGATGCAAAAATCCTCAACAAAATACTAGCAAACAGAATCCAACAGGACGTTAAAAGGATCATACACCATGATCAAGTGGGATTTATCCCAGAGATGCAAGGATTCTTCAATATACGCAAATCAATCAATGTGATACACCATATTAACAAATTGAAGAATAAAAACCATATGATCATCTCAACAGATGCAGAAAAAGCTTTTGACAAAATTGAACACCCATTTATGATAAAAACTCTCCAGAAAGTGGGCATAGAGGGAACCTACTTCAACATAATAAAGGCCATATACGACAAACCCACAGCAAACATCATTCTCAATGGTGAAAAACTGAAAGCATTTCCTCTAAGGTCAGGAACAAGACAAGGATGTCCACTCTCACCACTATTGTTCAACATAGTTTTGGAAGTCCTAGCCATGGCAATCAGAGAAGAAAAAGAAATAAAAGGAATACAAATTGGAAAAGAAGAAATAAAACTGTCACTGTTTGCAGATGACATGATACTATACATAGAGAATCCTAAAGATGCTACCAGAAAACGACTAGAGCTAATTAATGAATTTGGTAATGTTGCAGGATACAAAATTAATGCACAGAAATCTCTTGCATTCCTATACACTAATGATGAAAAATCTGAAAGAGAAATTAAGGAAACACTCCCACTTACCATTGCAACAAAAAGAATAAAATACCTAGGAATAAACGTACCTAGGAAGACAAAAGACCTGTATGCAGAAAACTATAAGACACTGATGAAAGAAATTAAAGATGACATAAACATATGGAGAGATATACCATGTTCTTGGATTGGAAGAATCAATATTGTGAAAATGACTATATTATCCAAAGCAATCTACAGATTCAATGCAATCCCTATCAAATTACCAATGGCATTTTTTACAGAACTAGAACAAAAAATCTTAAGATTTGTATTGGGACACAAAAGACCCCGAATAGCCAAAGCAGTCTTGAGGGAAAAAGAGGACTCGGACTCCCAGAGTTCAGACTATACTACAAAGCTACAGTAATCAAGACAGTATGGTACTGGCACAAAAACAGAAGTATAGATCAATGGAACAGGATAGAAAGCCCAGAGATAAACCCACGCACCTATGTCAACTAATCTATGACAAAAGAGGCAAGGACATACAATGGAGAAAAGACAGTCTCTTCAATAAGTGGTGCTGGGAAAACTGGACAGCTACATGTAAAAGAATGAGACTAGAACACTCCCTAACACAATACACAAAAATAAACTCAAAATGGATTAAAGACCTATATGTAAGACCGGACACTATAAAACTCTTAGAGGAAAACATAGGAAGAACACTCTTTGACATAAATCACAGCAAGATCCCTTTTGATCCACCTCCTAGAGTAATGAAAATAAAAACAAAAATAAACAAATGGGACCTAATGAACCTTAAAAGCTTTTGCACAGAAAAGGAAACTATAAACAAGACGAAAAGACAGCCCTTAGAATGGGAGAAAATACTTGCAAATGAATCATCGGACAAAGGATTAATCTCCAAAATATATAAACAGCTCATGCAGCTCAATATTAAAAAAACAAACAACCCAATCCAAAAATGGGTAGAAGACCTAAATAGACATTTCTCCAAAGAAGACATACAGATGGCCAAGAAGCACATGAAAAGCTGCTCAACATCACTAATTATTAGAGAAATTCAAATCAAAACTACAATGAGGTATCACCTCACACCAGTCAGAATGGCCATCATCAGAAAATCTACAAACAACAAATGCTGGAGAGGGTGTGGAGAAAACAGAATACTCTTACATTGTTGGTGGGAATGTAAATTGGTACAGCCACTATGGAGAACCGTATGGAGGTTTCTTAAAGAACTAAAAATAGAATTACCATATGACCCAGCAATCCCACTACTGGGCATATACCCAGAGAAGACCATAATTCAAAAAGACACATGCACCCCAATGTTCATTGCAGCAATATTTACAATAGCCAGGTCATGGAAGCAACCTAAATGCCCATCGACAGACGAATGGATAAAGAAGATGTGGTACATATATACAATGGAATATTACTCAGCCATAAAAAGGAACAAAATTGGGTCATTTGTAGAGATGTGGATGGATCTAGAGACTGTCATACAGAGTGAAATAAGTCAGAAAGAGAAAAACAAATATCGTATATTAACGCATTGATGTGGAACCTAGAAAATGGTACAGATGAACCGGTTTGCCAAGCAGAAATTGAGACACAGAAGTAGAGAAAAAACATATGGCCATCAAGGGGGGAAGCGGTGGGGGGTGGGGGTGGTGGTGTGATGAACTGGGAGATTGGGATTGACATGTATTCACTGATGTGTATAAAATGGATGACTAATAAAAAAAAAGTAAAAATAATAATTTTTCTGATCTTAATTATATATTTTGATATCAAGTATTGACTATTATGTATTACAAGGTAAAGTGCAACTTCAGCATACTAAATGATATTTTAGAGGCTTATAATACTAATAACTCTCCAAAAGGAATCAGTTCTTGATCTACATAAATAAGATGAGTTGGAATAATCTTTCAAAATCATACAAAGTTTCAGAAAATAGTCTAATTGCACATATCTATACATGCATGCCACATTATGTCATACCCTAAGAAAGGAAGGAAGAAGGCAGCAAGGGAAGAGGGAGAAAAGAGGAAGGAAAGAAGTGAAAAGTATTTATATTTGTACAATTTTGAAATATATAACAATTTACTTCATATATCACGTCCAATTATCTAAGTTTCCATTTGAGACTTCATTAGAAAGTCCAATTTCATTTTGTGTGGTGTTGATCAAATATAAAAACATTTCCTATGAAAGTAGAATGACAATTTTTCTTTTAATTTAAAGAAGAGAAATATTATGGTGCTTCATTTTTACTGAGGGAAAAAAGAAAAATTACATTCCTAAGGCAGAAAACTTCTTGATGCTGAGAAGGAAGGGTTTGAATTGAAAACTACAAATTTTTTTTTTTTTTGAAAACTACAAATTTTAATCAGATTTTAATACAGATATTTCCATCTATCTTTTCTGACAATTGACTTCCCAACCAAAAGTTTTCATAACTGTAGTGACAAAAAAGGCGTTACTTAAAAAGCTCTATATTTGTCATACTTTAGTTTATATTAAAAAGTAATTTCCTCTCCAGATTTTACTTATTTAGTTCCATTGTAATTCTGTAAAACAATAGCCTTTATAGATAAGAAAAAACCTTTTCTTCTTTGTCTTCCTCATATGAAACGGTTATTGAATACTGACTATGTAATCAATGGCTTTCCAACGTCATCACTAAAGAATTGATATTTTAGTGAGTATTAATCATTTTCTGGGTTTCTGCTGAACAATGTTTTATATAGGAATATAGAAAAGTAAATTTAGGATTAGCTTAAATAGCTCATTCTTTATAACTGTTTGCTATATATTACTTGGGAGTATATCTTTAATATTTATTCACTTATTTTAATGTGGAATATACTTAATTTAGGAAAATAACTGTGATTGTACCATCACCATTATTATCAAGGATACATATATAAGACAGCCACAAACTCTGGCCTTCTCTAGAAATCATGTAATATTGCTATACCCCGGGACATTTTTTTCCTACTTCCTTCTGTAAGTTCAATCTACGAAGTCTACCAAGTTTTAGAACTCTAAAATCTGAAACTATTGTCTCATAAATAAGAAAACATTAGACACCATTTAATGTATGTCATTTTTGAAGAATAGGTTAAGTCAGTTCTATGAAAAGAAAAACCATAATGATAACAAATAATGTTTCATTTTATATGCACTTTTCCATTTTAATTAACCTTTGCTATTAAATGACTTTTTACTACTTACAATGAAATTCCAAAAGACTTGAAACTACACATAAAATTCATCTACAGAAAAAAATATTAAAAAGAAATTTTAAATTGGACCAAAGTAACATTACAGGTAATGATGAAGTAGGAAGTCCCAGGAATTAGTTCCTCCACTGAAACAACTATTGAGGTGTCAAGAGCTGTCAGAATAAACTATTTCAGAATTCTGAAATCTAGTGAAATACTTGCAGCATTCAGAGGAGTGCTAAATTAAAAAGGAATAAACTGCCTGGTAAATTTCAGCAAATTTTGGCATTTCACATAGCAGCTACCATCTTCCATCCCCAGCCCCATGGAGGAGAGATGGTGATACTGGTGCAGCTTGCTGGTGTCAGTCAGTAAGAACAATACACAACCTCCAAAAATTGGGGTTCTCTATTTTGATCTGTCTGGCACCTCACTGACGGACCAGCACAGTGTCTGGCCATTGTTTCAACCTAATTGGGCTAAAGCAGCTTCCTAGGTAGTATCTGTCAAAGGAATTTAGAGAGACAGAATACTTTTCCTTTTCTTTTCTTATTGTATCCAGGCTTTCAAGGAATTCTTTGAAAGATCACTAGCTGACTATGGAACGGAGACTTTAGTGCCCACACATAACAAGGAATACAGGTTTGGGGAAAAAAAAAAAAAACTGTTAGGAAAAAAATCACTAAACAAATGGACAACTGAAGACTTCATCAAGTAACAACAAGAGTCCCTGGGGAGGAGGAAGAATCTGATTTCTACAGTTAGCACAATATTCAAAGTGTCCAATGCTCCACAAAAAAATTACAAAGCATACAAAGCAACATGAAAGTATGACTGATTTACAGGATAAAAGGAAACCAACAGAAACCCTTCCTGAGGATGCCCAGCTGCTGGATTTAACTATATGAAGACTTTAAATTGACTGTCTTAAGCTCAAGAAGCTAAAGGAAACTATGAACAAAGAACAAAATGAAATCAGAAACTAATGTATGAACAAGTAATGAACATCAATAAAAAGATAGAAATTATAAAAAGGAATCAAATAGAAATTAAAGAGCTGAAAAGTACAAGAACTAAGATGGAAAATTTTCTAGAAGGGTTCAACAACAGATTTTAGCAGGCAGAAGAAAGAATCAGTGAACTTGAAGACAGCAAGTTAAGTTACCCAGTCTGAGGAGCAGAAAGAAAAAAGAATAAGGAAAAATAAAGAGAGCCAAAGTACCTAAGGAACACCATCAAGCCTATTAACATATGCATCATGAAAGTCCCACAAGGAGAAGAGAGAAAAAAGGGGGGCAGAAAAAAATATTTGAAGAAATACAGTCAAGCCCCTTTATTCACAGATGCTATATTTGCAAATTTGCCTACTCACTAAACTTTATTTATAACACCCGTGGCCCCAGCATAGTGCTAAACTGTTGCCTAGTGGGCTTAAGGGCAAAAAGCCTGTGATGTGCCTTTTGGAGAAAATTGGTTTGTTAGATAAGCTTTGCTCAGGCATGAGTTATACTGCTATTGGCTGTGAGTTCAATGTTAATGAATCAACAACATGGTACATCCAGAAAAAGGAAGAAGAAATGTGCCAATCTATATGTGAGCCCACTCCAGAAAGGACTAAAGAAACATCTACAGTGTGTGAGGAAGCTATGGAAAGATGGAAACGTGGCTAAATTTGTGGATTCATGAAATGATGACCAATAACAAAAACCACAGTGGAAAGCATTGTTCTTAGGCTAAAAGACAAAGAAATGTGTAGTAATGTTACCCGAGGTCAGGAAAATGTTAAACTCTGTTGACTAGAGTTATTATAAAAGAAAATACTGTATATAATTAATTACTTATAAGAAATAAATATTAAGTAAGGTGTCTTTAAAGAGAAGCACACATAAAATAAAGTTACGTGTTGACTGGTTGACCAAAGGCTTGCAGAAACCTAACTCTGTATTTCCCCAGGAGCTATAGCTCAGAGGTCTCTAATTCAGTGTTCACAGTAATTTTATAGAACACTACTACTGTGAATCAGGAGAATCAAATGTAAAGAGATTGCATCAGTAATCAAAAACCTCCCAACAAAGAAAAATCCAGGATCAGACAGTTTTTCCACTGGTCAATTCCACAAACATTTAAAAAAGAATCAACACCAATTCTCTCAAACTCTTCCAATTTCCTGACACATTCTATGAGGCCAGCTTTACCTTGATACCAAAGCCTGATATCAAAAAGCTAAACACAGAATTACCATGTGACCCAGAAATTCCACCCTAGATATATACCCAAAAGAAATAAAAACATACATCCACACAGAAACTTGTACACAAATGTTCACAGCAGCCTTGTTCATAATAGCCAAAAGGGAGAAACAACCCCACTGTCCAACAACAAATGAATGAATATATAAACTGTACGCTTGAATGTACATATGAATGTATAATTCAATGTATATGTGAATATACAAATTGAATGAATATACAAATATATATATATCTCTCTCAACATTCTGAACAATAGTATTCAGTCATAAGGAATGAAGTACTGATTTATGCTACAACCTGAATGAACCTCAAAAAAACCTTATATTAAGTGAAAGAAGCCAGACACAAAAGGTCACGTATTGTATGATTCATTTATATGAACTACCCAGAATAGGTAAATCCATTGACACAGAAAGCACATTAGTGGTTGACAGGATGCAGGAAGGAGAAGGTAGGGGGTGAATACTTAAGTAGGTATGCAGTGTTTTTCTGGGGTTATGAAAAAGTGTTGAACCTAGAGATGGTGGTTGAACAACATTATAAAGGCACTAAATGCTGCTGAATTGTACACTTGAAAATGGTTAATCGCATATTATATGAATTTCACCTCAATTAAAAGAAAGGGAGATTAAAACAATGACAATAAAATGAATCCATGATTTCCTGAGAAGAAGGTACCAACAGTTACTTCTCTAAAATGAGATTACTGTTCTGTCTGTTGCTTCTCAGAATCTTAAATATAAAAGACATAGGTCTGATGGTGGCTGAACAGAGGGCTGGGACAATCTTAGCACATTTCTAACCTCCTACTTTCATCCCCAGGGAAGCTGCTAGTCTGATCCAAACGCCATTGGTAACCTATCAAATAAACCAAAAGTTCCTCAAAGCATATTGTTGTATTGTTAGCATAGAGTTTCTCCTACTTGTTTTAAGTAGCTGGTCTGTCCTAATGACAGGGGAAAAAATCAGGGTGAAGGAATTCAGTGGCACTTCATTTATGCACAGCCCACGTTTCTGGTGACTTTAACCATCAAGAACCCAGCTGACAAAGCAAAAGATGATCAATATGGCCCCTGCACAGTACTTATATTTACTAAAGCCCATACACTAATCTGTAATCATGCAGGAGTTCCCCAGGGCCACCCTCACTCACAGAATACCTACTCTTGCTAACACTACAGTTCTTTGAGCCATGACATTGGTTTCCCAATGCTATGCTGAATAGGAGCAGCAAATTAGAAGACAGGAGCTGCTAAAGAAAGGCACAAAGACCACAGGCAATTTTACATCAAAAACAGAGCTGACCAATTATAAAAAGAAGATGTAAGACCTCAGGCAGCATGACAATCTAGAACAATGGACAAGCAAACAGCCCTTATCATCATTCAATGTACAGCAAATGATCTTCATGTTATCCTAAAGTCATCAAGAAATCATTAACCTGTGCTCATTATTGTATGTTAAACAGAGAAGTGTGGCATACACTTTTATAAGACTTCCACTGAATATACTTAAAATCAAAGTATAGTAGTCCCCCTCATATCCATGGGGGATCCATTCCAAGACCCCCAGTGGATACCTGAAACTATGGATAGTTCCAAACCTTATATATAACATGTTTTTTCCTATGCTTACATACCTATGATAAAGTTTAACTTACAGATTAGGCACAGTAAGAGATTAACAATAACTAATAATAAAATAGAACAACTTTAACAATATACTCTAATAAATGTTACGTGAACGTGCTCTCGCTCTCTCTCAAAATATCTTATTATACAAATTTAATGGCTTTTCCATCTTAACTAAGCACTTACCACACATTGTGGCCATAACTTTTGCAGTCTGAGGTATGACAGCAAAAGTAGCATAAATTTATTTTTCCTTCCTCACAATTTCACGGATATAAGATTCATTCTTACCATAGATCTTAGCAACCTCAGCGGATGATTTTTTTTTTCCTTCCTTATTAAGTTGAGAACTTTCACCTTTCACTTAAGGAAGCACTTTACGGCTTCTCTTTGGCAGATCTGAATTGCCAGCATCACTACTCTTGCGCTTTGGGGCCATTATTAGGTAAAATAAGTACTACTTGAACACAATACCTCAACAGTTGATCTGATAACCAAAAAGGCTAATAAGTGACTAATGGGCAGATATGCTGGACAAAGGGATAATTCACATCCAGGGCAGGATGGAGTAGTAAGATTTCATCATGCTACTCAGAACTGTGCACAATTTTAAACTTATGAATTGTTTATTTCTGGAATTTTTCCATTTAATATTTTTGGACTGCAGTTGATGGCAGGTAACTGAAACCATGGGAAGTGAAAATGTAGATAAGGGGGAACTACTGTGTCTGGCATTAAAGAGAAAGAGCAACTGTTATCAGAAAAATTCACTTTGGTGCAATATCCCAGTGAACAACCTTATGGGAATTTATAAGTAGATTATATTAATCAATCAATCAATTCTCATCAGTCTCTTCAATAGTCATTGATATTTTCTACTGAGAAAAAAACAAACTTTCACCTCATTAAAGGGCAACTGTAGTTTAATAGAAAGAGTTGTAAGCTTATGGATACCTAATCTTACATCTTGTCCTGGCCACTTCTTTCTAGCTGTGTTACTTTGCAAGCATTTAACAATTCTGTCTTGTTTTCCTCTGCAAAACAGTTATTATAATATCTTCTTCACTGGAAGTTCTACTTTACACAGTGGCTAACCAACTTGGAGAATTCATAATTCCAGAAGATAGTGCTGGAATGCAATGAAAATTGTTTCAGGGAAAGAGTACGATGAATGATGAAGCGATAAAAGACAAAGCTAAGAATTCACTGGGAGCATCATCATGACTCCTTATGGCTTGTCTTCTCAAGCTACCGTTGGCAAAAAGAATCCTGGAAACCGTACATTTGAATGAGGGTGGCAATTAATTACTATATCCTTCCTTGGTAAACTCGTGTCAAATTCATTCCCCAAAGCAAAAATTTGATCATATCGCTGGGGTTTCCCCATTTTCTATCCTCAACACTAGTTTTGTCCCAGACTTTCTTGGTGATCTCATCCAGGGCCATACCCTCATGACATATCTATCTCTGGCCTTAGCCCCTCTTCCACATTTGAAATAAAGGAGACCAAGAAAAGCCACCAGGGAAAGAAGAATCTGAGGGGAAAAAATACAGCAGAATTCAATGGAAATAAAGTTATCATCCCACAGTATTTTAGGAAACTATGAATTCTACAACATAGATTTTATAGGATGCTACTATGGATCATGGCTCTACATAAAGATAGACAGATGAGAGTTTCAATTGTTAAGCCACCACTTTCTAGGAATATGTCCTTGGGTAAGTCATTCTGTTGTTTTCATGTCCTCACATTTAGTAAAAGGATATTAAAACAATACATACCTAAGTGTTATGGTGAAAACTAAATAATAGATTGAGTTGAATGCATTTAGCAAAGGTTCTGACGCATATTAGGTGTCTAGCAAAAATAAGCTGTATTAACTATGTATTAGCAGGACTTCAATAAATATGCATGTAAGTGTAAGTAAATAATGTATATTCTTTACTGTTAATAACATGCAGGTAACACAATCATTAGTGCAAGATCCATACTCCTTTACAAGTCCTTTGGTATATGCAGTGTGTCTGAGCATGAATTTGTGTGTCTGTGTTTTTAAATCATTTGAAATTTATAAAGGGCAGCATTTCATATTGACTGCTGAAAAGGAACATCCCCTTATTTAGATTTCAATAAGCAAATTTACCAAAAATACAATTTTAAAAGAGAGTAAATATGTCCCAGGTAAGAGGTCAACATGGAAAAAGAAACACATGCACTTAAAAACTGGCTTCTACCAGTGAGAGGCCACCCACTGCCCTTGATTGTTTTCGAAGTCCATTAAAATCAGCAAAAGAAACAGATACTAAAAACTGTAAAGTTCTTTTATGTTTACTTTCTTCAAGTAAAAATGCTATCTTTGACATGTAGACTTTAAAGGGTTACATTACTAAGGATTAAACTGATCCATTAAAGGAACAGGATAGCCCTATGTTGATACTTATTTTAAAATTGTGAAATGATGAAAGCAATTTTTGTGTCCCATTTTAAACTATAAATCACAATAGAGTTAATGGAAGTTAATGTAAACAGCAATAAAATAATAAAACTGTAATTTGATAAAGCTACAGCCATCCACATTTCAATAAAAATGTATATAACACATATAACCAAAATGATAGATGTATCATTTTACTCCTAAAGCTTTATTTAAATGACTACTCTATCTACATTTCCATCTCAAAAAAATCACTTTAGAATATACTATTCTTTGCCTGAAAGAACTTTTTCTCCACTGATTACTGAGATGTCATACTGTTAGCTGAGAGCACTTACAATGAAAAGTTTTCATTGTAACTTGTCACCAGTTTGATGCCTTCTGTAAATCCCTCAGTGTGAGCTTTAACAATCCCTGATTCCTCTTTGACACCTTTGAAGAGAGCAGAGGGGTGGGATTACATAAAGCACCCTTTTGTGTTTCTTCCTTCCTCTTACCTGCATTCCCAATTTATAATTACTATGAAAAAAGTTTCTCCTCTAGGAAAGAACTCCTAACGATTTCAAAAGAGAACTCTTAAAGAAATGAAGTTCCAGGTATTCTAAAGCATATCAGATGGAAACTCTGAAACTGGAATGAAATGTTATTTAAATTCACTTAGCAAAAATTACCACCGTTGAGAGAAGAGCTACAATAAACCCAACTGCACAGGAACTACAAGGATGTGAAATAAACATTATACACGGGGTTCATAGCTTCTTGAGTTTAAAATCTGTCAGACTGTACTCCAATGCATTCGTCTTGCTTTGTGCAGATTCCATCTACTTGCTCCGACTTCATTTACACTTGACAGATGGTCACATCACTCATGACATTTCCTGTTTAGCTCCATATTTAAAACTCAATTGCAGCAGAATGTAGACTAGCAATAGATTTTTCTCCAATAAATATCCACACCAGGGAACATCAAAAACCTTTCCTCTCAGATGGAAACAAAACATTTGTGTTTATATTAACACAACTTTAGTTCACTTCCTTTCCTTGTGCCAATTATGGTTGGTGCCAATTATAAAATGTTAAAAGCCTTGATTTTCCACAATTTTCCACACAGTTGTTTCGAAAACAACTTTATTTTTTTCAATTCTAGTCAAGTGAAACAAAGCTCTAGACAAATAATTTCTAATGATACCAGTTCTTTTTGGTTCTCTGACAATCAAAAATTTATTTGCCAGTGGCTTTCTTCTCTAATAAAATGTCCTGACCTAAAATCTCAGAATTTTATGAATTTGAATTCTAGAAGTATTAATTGGACTGTGTTCATCAGTGTTAAGTAATGTGAGAAATACATGGACTTTGTTTTAATTTACCAAAGCATTTTGGCATTTTAAACCTTCTCTTAATGCAAGACTAGGCTTCTAAGAAGCATAAGCAAATGAGTACATAAATAAAGCATTTAAATCACCAAAGTTTAGGAAACAAATAGAAAATTATAAGAGATTTATATCTACATTTCCAAAGACTGGCAATATGTTAAATTATAAAACCATGGTAAAAGATTTAATAAAAATATCTCATTAAATTTCTCTATTGAATACATACATAAGAAACGAGGAGCTAGAGGCCATAATCAAATTACCACTTTTTTATTTTTTTTATTTTTTTAATTTATTTTATTTATGGCTGTGTTGGGTCTTCGTTTCTCTGCGAGGGCTTTCTCTAGTTGTGGCAAGCAGGGGCCACTCTTCATCGCGGTGCACGGGCCTCTCACTATCGCGGCCTCTCTTGTTGCGGAGCAAAGGCTCCAGACGTGCAGGCTCAGTAATTGTGGCTCACGGGCCCAGTTGCTCTGCGGCATGTGGGATCTTCCCAGACCAGGGCTCGAACCCGTGTCCCCTGCATTGGCAGGCAGATTCTCAACCACTGCGCCACCAGGGAAGCCCCTCAAATTACCACTTTAATAGATAAAAGTTGAACTTAATGAAAAGTTGGGTTTTATTTCTAATAATAGCTTCATTTTTATCTCTTTAACAGTCACCTTAATTGAAGGATCTATCTCTATAGCTGATTCATAAAAATTTTAAAGTGTTTAGAAAAGACAGAGTCACCACAATTTCTCCAAATCATAATAATTTCCCAATAACAGGTTAAAATATCTGATGAACCACTGTATTTAAATGCACTGTGACAATAAATCAGGAAAACTGATTTTTATAGCTAATTTCATGTCATTCTAGGGCTTTTAAAATGTAAAGTCTTTCCATCCCTTTGGAATAAATGGCCAGCATCACCAGTTCTCTCACTTTACAAATAGCCAAGCTCGTGAAGTTGAACTCAAGTGCCTAGAACAAATTAATACCAAAGACAAAAGTCAAAATCCAAACAGTTCTACATTACGAATTATCATTTTGTTCACAAGTTCAGTGTGCAGAAACGAGCGAAATGCACAATTTTTGTTTGTTATTTTATTTTGTGTTTTAAACAAACCTCTATGGGGAGTTTACTATTTACTTAACACTGTGCTGGTCATGGGGTTACAAAATGGGATAAACCAAGTCCCTCCTCAAGAAGACTTCAGTCTAAGGCAGCAAACATATAAATAGATTGCTTCCATACAATGAGGAAGTGTACGAAATATGTACAGACTTCTGTGATGGTCTCTTTATTGGTACTTAACTTTGCTCTTAAGCATGCACTAATGAATTCTTAATACCAGATTTAGAGAAAATTTTGTGGGTTTCTCTCCCCTCACACACAATTTTTCCTATAAATGTGTGGTGTGTTTCCAGTGTTCTTTGAGATAATTTTAGGTAGCAAACATAGGTACATCTTTTTATTTTAGTAGTTATGCATTCATTTGAAAGATACTGTTTTTTATTTTACGATAGTTATACAAATTTTTCTTTTTAAATTTAGTTTCTTTAAAAAGCAAGGCAACAAAAAAAAAGCACTAAATAAATAATAATATAGGATTACTCAGTTATGGCAAAAATACTGAAAGTGGTTCAAGAATGACTGAAGTTTGGGAAATCCTCAGGCTGCCTCCGGAAAAATACAGAATACTTGACAAATCTGTGGGTCACCCCTGCACAAGGAGCCTTTATAGGATCAAAGCCATTGTATTACAGGTAGTGCCAAAACAAAGCACTACCCTTTTTATCACCAAAGTTTGATGTTAGAAAACTGATAACCATTGTCATGGAACGATATAGTTGAGACAAGTGTCTCTCTGTCTTTTTTTTCTCCCACCATGTGAGTGTGAATTAAACAACTGAATTTGATACCAATATAGGCAGCAAGTGCTATCTTAGCATGGGAGTAGGAAGGTTGAAGATAGGCTTTTTTTCTTTTTCTGGTAGGCACTCTTGGCACTGGGTTTTAGTAAACATAACAGACAGAGAGTCTGTTTTTATTTTTTTCTATTTTTATTTTTTAATTAATTAATTAATTCATTTATTTTTGGCTGAGTTGGGTCTTTGTTGCTGCACGCGGGCTTTCTCTAGTTGCGGCGAGCAGTGGCGCAGTGGCTACTCTTCGTTGTGGTGCGCAGGCTTCTTATTGTGGTGGCTTCTCTTGTTGCAGAGCAAGGGCTCTAGGTGTGCAGGCTTCAGTAGTTGTGGCTCGCAGGCTCTAGAGCACAGGCTCAGTAGTTGTGGTACACGGGCTTAGCTGTTCCGTGGCATGTGGGATCTTCCCGGACCAGGGCTTGAACCTGTGGTCCCTGCATTGGCAGACGGATTCTTAACCACTGCACCACCGGGGAAGTCCCGAGAGTCTGTTTTTAGATGAAGGGAGAAGCACGTCTGTTCTTCATGCAACACATTTATATAGAAAACACCACCTGTACTACTATTCCTTACTACTACTACTATCTTCCTTCTTACAATGTACATTGCTGTGCTGTAAAGGATAAATAATGTTAGTGAAAAATTCTGCCCAATATACTTGGCTTCATTCCACAAAGGCTTTTCTGCCAACAACTATTGTGGTACTGTGATTTATTATAAGAAATATATATTTGGTTCTTCATCCCTATTTCTGGCACAGAGCTCCCCAAACCCTTGGAATTCCCTAAGTGTGGAGAGTGATAAAGGTGTCTTTGTTATGTTACTGAGATGACTTTGGAAAGCACCTAAGGATGGAGGCCAGTTGCCAAAAAAGCCAAACAGGTGGGGGCTTCCCTGGTAGCGCAGTGGTTGAGAATCTGCCTGCCAATGCAGGGGACACAGGTTCGAACCCTGGTCTGGGAAGATCCCACATGCCGCGGAGCAACTGGGCCCGTGAGCCACAACTACTGAGCCTGCGCGTCTGCAGCCTGTGCTCCGCAACAAGAGAGGCCGCGATAGTGAGAGGCCCGCACACCGCGATGAAGAGTGGCCCCCGCTTGCCACAACTAGAGAAAGCCCTCGCACAGAAACAAAGACCCAACACAGCCAAAAATAAATATAAATAAATAAATAAATTAATTAAAAAAAAAAAAAAAAAGCCAAACAGGTGATTAGAGGGTTAGAACTTTCAGTCCCTCAGTCCCACCCCTGACCTCCAAGGAGGGGTCAGGGACTAGAGGTTGAATCAATTGCCAATGGCTAATGATTTAATCATGCATGCCTATGTAATGAAACCTCCATAAAAACCCAAAAGGATGAGGCTCAGAGAGCTTCCAGGTTGGTGAACAAATGAAAATTGAGGACAGTGCCCCACCTGGAGAGGGCATGGAAGCCCTTTCCCCACACCATGCCCTGTGCATCTTTTCCATCTGGTTGTTCCTGAGTTATATAATTTTATAATAAACCAGTAATCTAGAAAGTAAAATGTTTCTCTGAGTTCTGTGAGTCACTCTCACAAATTAATTGAACCTGAGGAGGAGGTCCTGGGACCCTCTGATTTATAGCCAGTCAGTCAGAAGTACAGGTAACAACCTGGGTTTTCGAATGGTGTCTGAAGTCCAAGGAGTAGGTTGTGGGAACCCCCAACTTTGAGCTAGTTGGGCGGAAGCACAGATAACAACAACCTGGCCTTGCGATTGGCATCTGAAGTGGGGGTTGGGGGGGAGGGCAGTCCTGTGGGACTGAATCCTTAACTTGTGGAATCTGATGCTATCTCATGGTAGACAGTGTCAGAACTGAGTTGAATTGAGTTGAATTCTCAGATGCCCTGCTGATGTCTGAGAATTGCTTGGTTGTACGTGTGGGAAAGCCCCTTCCCACACATTGGAATTGGGTCCAGAAACCCTTTCAACTATTCTTTAATAACAATTGAAACAACAATCATATTAAACACTGAACTTTATAAGAACTACTCCAACAGAGGACTTATCATACTTTCATTGGGAATTTTTGTTCCTTCATATATCTCAAAAATCAAAATCCAGGTCAACAATCATTCTTTTGAAATCTTTGGCATCAAATATGTTTCAGGATTCAAAATCTCTTCAGTTTTAAAAAGGAAATACAGTTTATGTACCAGATATAAAATAACATCCCTGTGAGATCTCAGCTAGTACCCTTTTATCAAACATATTAATATTTCTGTTGTAAAAGATAGGAATAATCACATTAGGTAAGATTTTTAAAAAGACTAAATACCTCAAGTCAATCTAGCTCAGTCTTTGCTTCCAAAAAGTTCTGGTCAGGACATGTTTTGGTCTTGGATTATAGAATTGTAGATAAAGAGAATATAGATTTATAGTAGTAGACATATAAATCAGGAGATGAACAAGCTTGTAAGAAATCTTTTTAAGGTGCTGTGATAGGCACTGTACGAATACAATCTAAAAGAGAAAAGGCAGGCCAAAACATATCAACACTGAATGCCAGTAGCACAAAAGCATAATATAAAACTTACTACAAAGTTACAATAATCAAAAGAGTGTGGTACTGGCATAAGGATAGATATATAGACCAATGGAATAGAATTGAGGGTCCAGAGTTAAACCCAAACATCTATGGTTAATTGCTTTTGGACAAGGGCGTCAAGACAATTCAAAAAGGAATGAACAGTCTCTTCAAGGAATGGTGCTGGGACAACTGGAATTCCACATGGAAAAGAATGAAGTTGGACTCTCACTTCACACCATATATAAACATTAACTAAAAAATGTATCAACAACCTAAATATATGAGTGAGCTAAAACTATAAAACTCTTAGAAACAAACATAGGGTTAATCTTCCTGACCTGAGATTTGGCAATAAATTCTTAAATATGACCCCAAAAGCACAAGCAAGAAATGAAAAAAATAGAGAAATTGAACATCCTCAAAATTAAAGAATATTTGTGCATCAAAAGATGTGTTTAAGAGAATGAAAAGACAACCTACATAATGTGAAAAAAATGCAAATCATATGTCAGGTAAGTGTAAAATATCCATAATATATAAAGAACTCCACCCAACTAAAAAGTGAGCAAAGGACGTGAATAGACATTTCTCCAAAAAAGATATACAAATGTTCATAAGCACATGAAAGGATATTCAACATCATTAGTCATTAGGGAAATACAAATGAAAAACACATTGAGTTACTACTTCACACTTATTAGGATGGCTAAAATTTTAAAAATGAAAACAACAACAATAACAACAAATGTTGGTGAAGATGTGGAGAAACCAGAACACCCATACACTGCTGGTAAGAATGTAAATGCTGCAGCCGCTATGAAAAACAATTTGGCAATTCCTCAAAAAGCTAAACATAGAAGTAGCATGTAACCCAGCAATTCCACACGTAGGTATACATCCTTAAGGGCATTATACTAAGTTAAAGAAAAAGATAAATACTTTATGACCTCCCTTATATATGAAATCTAAAAAAATAAACTAATTGTGACAGAGAACAGATTGGTGGTTGTTGGAAGTGGTAGGGGTAGATGAAGGTGGTCAAAAGGTACAAACTTTCATTTATAAGGTAAATATTTCTGGGGATATAATGTACAGCATACTGACTATAGTTAGCAACACTGTACTGTGTATTTGAAAGTTGCTAAGAGAATAGACCTTAAAAGTTCTCATCACAAGAAAAAGAAAACTGTAACTACGTGAGGTGATGGACATTAACTGAAGTTATTGTGGTAATCATTTCATGATATATACATATATTAAATAATTAGGTTTTGCACATTAAACTAATACAATGTTATATGTAATTGATCTCGATGTAACTGGAAAAATGGTTAAATGGTTAATTTTTGTAATATTCTACAATTTTAAAAAATTAATAATGAATACCTATTGAATTATACACCTAAATGGGTGAATTGTATGGTATGTGAATTAATCTCAATAAAGCTACTAAAAATTATGTCAACTTTAAAAAATGCCTAAAATAAATGCCAACTGATAACACATAAGATGTGAACATCTGTAGCATGCTGTACGAATGAAGAGCACAGATTCTGAAGCCAATCTTCCTGGATTTGAATTGTGGTCACTGCTTCTTGTTCACAAGACCCTGGTAAGTTATTTAATCTCTTTAGGCCTTGGTTTCTTCTTTTCTAAAATAAGAGTGATAGTAACTTCTTCATAGAATGCTATGAGGATTAAAAGAGTTAATATTTCTAAAGTGCTTAAATGAGTAGCTGACACATAGGAAGCATTAATGCTGGTCATTAGTAGTAGTAAAAGTGCTTGGAGAGAAGCACATCTGGAATTTTAGACAGAGTGGATTCGGAGAGAGTCAACCTACTTCTAACCCACTGAAGAACAACTACCTGATTTATGAAAGACATGGAGTTTCAAGAGCTTCTTAAAAGACACTTGTATGTAAAATGGAGCAAACATGAAAAATGACAACTGTGGGGAAACCTTTTCATCTCTGAACACAGATGAACAGAAAAGAAGACACTGACTAAATTTGCCTAAAAAGAGAAGAAATGACATGTTGAGACAAAGGAGATAAAGTAGTTAAGGGAGAATTAATAAAAGCTCTGAATCAGAGAAAAAGGAGCTTAGTACTACCCTGCTAGGTGATTCTGATGGTGAATTAAATATCTAGGGCCTCACAAATCACCAAACAAACCACAACAAACCTTCTGCTCCTACACAAGAATGAGCTGGGATATTTAATTACTGCCAGATATGTACTTAACAAATACAACATTATTTTATTATCCACTGCTGCAGGTCAGAGCCTCCGGACACGGACTTTGAGATAAAGGTTAATCAGAGAGTGTGCTTGGGAGTAAAGGAAGGGAGATTAGGCAGAGAGAAATGTTGGGCTGTGAAATTGCAACAGAGGACTCAGCCAATCCCATCGGAGCTCTGGAGCTGGGATGGCCCTTCAGTTATCCTGATCCAAGGCAAGGATTGCCTGTGTAATCCCTGCATTGACCTATCATTTTATGCCAGGTCCAAGTAGAGCAGGATGTGTAGTCTTAAATGAGGCAGCTCCCATTAACTGAGGGCACTTGACAGAGAGGGTCTGGGAGCCATCACAGCCTGGATTCCTTGCAGTCAGGAATGAGTGCCCCACCCTGGAGGGGATCTGTGCTGTGCAACTTAGCACTCACCACATCAGTGGGTCCTATGTTGTATCAGTAGTTCCCAGAGAAGCGGTAGCAGCGTGGCCAGGAAACCTGTTAGAAATGCAAATTCTCAGGCCCCTTGCCAGGGCTACTGAATAGGAAATTCTGGAGGTAGGGCCCAGCAATCTGTGTTTCAACAAGACCTCCAGGTCATTCTGATATCTGCTAAGTTTGAGAACCACTGCTACATACACTAGGTAAAACAGGAAATGCACACAAAATTTTTTCACTGCACAAATAGTTGTCATAAAGCCTGCATTTTGTGTATGCATATCATGGACTGATATTCAATACTACTGGAATATAAGAAAATTCAATCACTTAGAGTCCTGATTTTTGGGTCAGTCACAGAGCTGTTGGTTTATAGATTTGAAGATAATTACTAAGCTGTAGCAATATTTGATATGGCACTTAATATGTGACACAGATCAATGGAAAAGTGAGTTAATAAAACAATGAAGGAACTTCCCTGCTGGCACAGTGGTTAAGAATCCACCTGCCAATGCAGGGGACATGGATTCGAGCCCTGGTCTGGGAAGATCCCACATGCCGCAGAGCAACAAAGCCCGTGTGCCACAACTACTGAGCCTGTGCTCTAGAGCCCACGAGCCACAACTACTGAGCCCGTGTGCCACAACTACTGAAGCCCATGCACCTAGAGCCCGTGCTCCGCAACAAGAGAAGCCACCGCAATGAGAAGCCCTCACACCACAACAAAGAGTCGCCCCCGCTTGCCACAACTAGAGAAAGCCCACGTGCAGCAACGAATACCCAACGCAGCCAAAAATAAATAACAAATGAATTTTTTTAATTAAAAAAATATAAATAAATAAAACAATGAAGCTACACTCATTGCAAAAAAAACAAAAACAAAAACAGTCTATAAACATAAAAAAACATGCTCAGGGAAAAATAATGTGCACTGAGTAAAACAATATGACAAGAGGTGGAGGACTCCAGCCAAATCCAACTTGGTTGACATTTGACTCTCTTCTTGGGTTTCGAAGAAGATCCTTAGGTGAAAATAACAGGGTGAACTCAGAAAGGAGGGAGGGAATGGCCTTAAGGCAATTTATCTTTTCTAAAGAAGTGGTCTTTGTAGCCAAGAGGGATGCACGGAGTTGAAAAAGGCCAAGGAAAATCTCCAAGTCTGCATTAACTCTGTGTGATAGACAGCAATGAGACAAATTCCAAACAGTGACAGGAAAGGTGGTGAAAATATTCTTCTTCATGGATATCATCACTCCAAGTATTCAATGAGACACAGGAGCCATGGTGTGGTCTGCAACTCATTAGAACATTCCAGGAAATCTTCTGAGAAAATGATAAATGAAATACTGAATGCCCCACACAAATAGTTTCAAATTTTGATGGTGTTTTCCACAAGCCTGGTACGAGCAGCCTTAGCAATCTGAATAAATGCTAATCTTACATTACTACATTGGTCTCCACTCTTCAAAGCCCTTTTACATACATCTGTAATTTTATGCTTGGAAGTACTCTTTGACATTGGCCAGTGTTGTTGTATCTGCATTCTTTATGTAAAGAAATGGGCCTGAAATGGCTAAATGACTTGCTCAGGGTCCCATAGCAAGCTAACTGGAGAGAGGGATATTTATTCTTCTCACTTACTATTATCCTTTAGTGCAGTCTCCTATGTACCAGGGACTAGGCTAGAAGTTATGCCAATATTTTATAAAATCTTCACAAAGCCCAAGGAAACAGACACAGAGAGGTTAGGTAATTTGCCCAACATCACACAGCTATTAAATAGCAGAGCCAGAGCCCAGGGAAGTTTGACTCCAAAGCATGCATTCCTTCAACTATACTATTTCGACTGGTCTTGGGTGGGCCTAAGCATTATGCTCAGGTGATTTTAATGTGCACTGAGGATGGGTAACTGCTGCTAAGCTACTACAGTAGCAAAACATGTACAATTTTGGCCAGGACACTAGCGAGAGTATAAATATATAACTGACAAAATTAAAATAAATAAAAAGGCATAGGAAGTGAAGAAGAAATGAGTTACTTTAAGAAAGAAGAGTAAATAAAATGTAGTACCCAAAATTCCACACGTTTTTGATAAATAAATATTAAGATATGAAGTACTAGTTGATTTACCCATCTTAAAAACATGAATAGCAGGAGCAAGAAACCTAAAAGCAAGGCACACATCAACTTTTATAGGAAAAGAATGGTTTTTCAAACTCTGAAAGTCAGAACTCAATCTGATATTTTATTTGACGTCAGTAATTTTGTACATTTAGAATAAATCATTTTTCTTGCATTTCAGGACGCTTCCCATGTGTATAAATAAACAGCTTTATATAAAACCAGTGTTTCAGTGGTGTGACTTCTTGGAAAGGTAGTTAAATATTGATCTGCCATTCTCCTGGCATAATGACCAAACAGAATAGTCCATCAATTTGTTGAACCAGTATCCCTAAATGCTGCCAAACAGGTCAGCAGTTAATGTCTTTGCTGAGTAGTTGGTTTCCATGATATCTACAAAAAAACGATTTTCATGGATTGAAAGCAAAGCAGGAGACAATCCATTCATTCACAAGAAAGCTAGCTTGTCATTTGAAACTACAAGCAACTGAACTACCAGATCTTCTCAGACACCAAGACTTATTTCCTCCTCCCAGCTGTCAATCTCCGTTTCACCAAGAAAAGCCCCAACCCCCCTCTACTTTGCTATTAAATTCCATATTAACACCTCCCAGCTGCCAAACCTCCTAGCCCTCTCCTTTGTCTACCTTTATAGTATGTGATCAAGAGCAAATGCTCCAGCAAGTTTAAAATCTTACAGCTGCACAAAATACACATGGGAAACAAAACCTTCTGAAACAGGACATCCTTTAATGTTTAACTTAAGCCTGTTGCTTAAACATATTTCTGTCTACTGGCTGCAAAATTCCATGTTGTTAGAGGTTAAAAAAAAGTATTCTATAGTATAATTCACATCTGTAAGTCACAATCTGGTGATTTTTTTTTATTCAGTTAAATATATTTTAATAATAATTTTAATCTCATCTCACTTAATATTTTGCTTCATCATCTTTTAAGTATATTTCTGTGTTTTTTGACCCAAAATTATTATTTACAGAGTATTTCTTATTTACAAGGAAAACCAACATTGAATTTTTCTAGAAGTAGTGTTTGCTTTAATAGCTTTTTTTTTTTCCTCTTCCATTCTGAGTCACAATGAAGGAAAATTTCTTTGTAGGACCGAAAAAAATTGAATATAGAACCTCAAGATCTGAAAATAGAGACTTTGAAGCCATAAAACAAAGTTTGGGTATAAAACACAGATGGAGAATTTACCTGATCTCTAGTGTGAGAAGGGTTTCCAAAACACGCTTTTCTAAATAAACGTAACTGTTTTAAATGCATACTTCCCAAATCAGAAGAAAAGATACCCAAGTTATTCACACAAAAAAGCATATACTCCTAATCAGGGAGCTTGTGTTTTCTATCCGACTTCACGGTTAATCACAAATTAATAGGGAGGTGAGGATACCTATTCTTATAAATAGATGGAAGATCAATTAGATTGATGACAGATGGACAGAAAAGACACAGAAATTGTGCAGAAAAGTGTAATTTGAGCTATTTCACATATTTTATTTTTCAATCTCCATCTGATAACAGAAATCTAATAAGTCAACTATTATTGCCATCTCCACAGCCTCTTACTGTGAGTTCTTATAGAAGATGCCTTTCTATCAGATGTCTCCAAAGATCTTCTTACTAGCAAGACTGAAGAATGTCTTTGTCATATCAAATATGCTCAGCTGTTTACCGCATGGTGAAGCAGTGTTAGAACCATTTAAAGATGTGTCTGACATCATTAATCTATTTGACCTCTGACCTGCAGATCTAAACTGTAACTATGGTGACCAAAGCTTGACCTTACAATGCTGAGAAACTTTAAAGCTCTGCAGTATTTTGGGTCACATTGTTAAGTTAGACAAAGGGGTAAAGAAGTAATGTGACAGTTTCCTGGGAATTAAGGTCAGCAGGTCAATTGTGCTGAAGCTTTTTGTGATAAGGAAACTAGTTAAATTTTTTGATCTGTTAGAATTTTTAGAATAGTACATTGTTAGAAGTTGTAAAAAGTACAAAGAAATCAATTTATTAAACTCTAAGGAAGTTGGAAAAATAAAGTTAGTGTTGAACATTCAATAATATAACATTCCTTACAGCAGTTTATAGATGTAACACGATATACCTACCATTTTCACCATCTACACAATCACAAGTAAATAATTTCATCTGCAGATTTCCTGCTCCAACTATGTTACTCAAAATGATAAAATGATCTTTTTTTTTAACACAGGGATATTGTTGTGAACAAATTTACAGTCATTTACTTTAATATCTATTAAATAAAGACTACCTACACACACAATATTTATTTGCATCAGTTTATTCTCTGAGGAAAGCCTATAGTAAACGAAAACAATGAGCATGTATGTGAATGTAGAGCTAGTGTAGCACCATATAATGGGGACCACTACTCCTAATGTGAGCGCCTCCTGTATCTAGGTGTGCTCTCGCTGCATAATTAAAGCAGGATTCCTTTCACATACAAACTGTGAACCTCTGTTTTCAAGACTTCCTCATTATGCCTATAATGGGCTAGATTAACCTTTTCTACAAAAAGGCACATTCTGAGGCATTGCTTTATGGATATTTATCCTGAAACCCTGATTATTTCTATGCTAATCATTGGAAGCAAATTAGTGTGTGTGCGTATGTGTATGTGTATATATATATGAAGAAGCAGGGGTGGGGCTCTGCAGAAAAACAGTAAACAAGGGTATTTTCCACATAAGCAAAGCGAATTCAAATGGCCCCTACCCAACTCAATTTTAAAACACACATCCGAAACAAATACTACAGACAATTCATATTTGCCATTATTTTTGTAAATAATAAAATCTATTTTGCTCTAAAGAATCTGGAAGCAGGTATCATAATTCAAATGTATTTCAGCTCATATATATAAATAGGAAAGAAACAGACTCTCTCTCACACACACACACACACACGACAATTTTTACCAGATACATAATCACATGGAAAACACACTAAATATAATATTTCTTTTGTGTTTTTCACTTGGAAGTTTGCAGTCTAAGAAAGCAGGACTGCTGAAAGAGGAGACACCACTTGCAGCTTTATTTCCTTCACCTACATATCCCAAAGGGCATGCCAGTGATTTTTCTCCCATGTGTCCCTTTCAGACTTTAGAAGGTCTGAAGGAGCCTTTGGAATGGCAAAAGATTTGAAGACTTAAAAAAGAAAATCCAAGTGTGAGTCACTATAAATGAATTTTGACAGTATGCCCCAGGGAAGAGAATCCTTCTAAACAAACCACACTGGAACACAGAGTTATAATGTCATGGTAGAATCAGGCATGACCAGTAAAGAATATACAGCAAACAGAACCAATGAAATCTTTTGAATACATTTTTTTCTGCCTGGCTCTGGACTAGGAAGAAAATAAATCCTAGGTTCAAAACTTTTTAAAGCATTAACTAGAGAGCCACGTGTAGAAATACCTCACAGAATCCTCCAGAAACAGGAATCTATTATCAGAAGGCTGGAAGTCTACCGTAAATAAGAAATAAAGGGGCAGGGGAGACAGGAAGGCTGGGAGCTGTGAGTAGTGCTGGGAGAGACTGAATCAAAAAGCAAAGAAACAATTTAATATACGTCCTTTCTCTAATACATTACATTTTAAAATCTGATCAGTTTTAACCAAGAGTGGCTAAAAATCTGCCACTAAAAAAGATACAAGGCCCAAATGGTTTTATATGGACATTTATATAAAATGTTATAAAAATCATACTTAATCATATTGTATTGTTATTATAATATACTCATTACTGGACATAATTTGCTAATATATTATTTAGGATATCTGCATTAATGTTCTTAATTAAGACTGGCCAATAGTTTTCACTTATATCTGTGCTATCTTTAGTTTCATTTCAGTTTTTGCTAACTCTGAAAAGCTGGTACATATTGAATTTAATTATATTATTAGCAGAAATAAAACATATCAATCCAGTGAATTAAGAAGAGACATTGGGAAAACAGACAGAAAAACTAGGAAAATGTGGAGCGTTTGTATTACTGAAATGCTAAATGTGAGGTGAGCCAAGAATCTGATTGGAATCCCACTTTTCGGGAGTAGAGGATTCTACTCAGACCCAACTATGCAGCACACACCTAACCACTCCTGATTGTCCCATTTCAATTCCTAAAGTGTTAAAACAATACAAAAAGATTCAAGCAAATGAAATATATAGTTATTAGAGGTTAGCACCATCTTCTGGGAAGTTCAGTGGAGGAAACTGGGACATAGGATAAGACCATGAAGAGAGTGGTCTTGATTTGTAAATAAAAGGGATTTATTGAGTGTTCAATTTCTAGAATTTGAGAACTGCAAACTTGTTTTCTTTTCCACTGTCTTGAATAATCAGTATAAATCTACCCAAGGGGATTAGAATAGATAAAAATGTGAACAACTACTTCTTCAGTTTCTTCTACGGTTATTGATCTACTTAGATTTCTAAATCTCTTGAATCAAATTTTGTAATTTATCTTTTCTAAAAAATAATACATATCATCCACATTCTTAAATGCATGCCATAACATTCTTTTATTATTTTCTTAATCTCTGAAACTATATTCATGTTCTCTTTCTCAACCTTAATTCATGTTTTTTTGTTTTTTTTAATCAGATTTGCCAAAGTTTGTAGGTTTTCTCAGTTTTTTAATCACCTACTTAGTTTGACTGTTTCTGCTTTAGCTTTTATCGGGTTCTTTCCTCTTACTTTCTTTACGCTTATGTTATTCTATTTCCTGGTTTTTTTTCTATTCTTGCTTTGTAATAAATGCATTTGAGATTATAGATTTTCCTCTGCTTACTGCTTTGGCTATATTAATAGGTTTCGATACATCATAATCCATATTTTGCTTATTCTAAATAGTTTGTGATTTCCATTTTAATTTCCTCATTAATGAATATAATAAGAGCATTTATATTTTTAAAGTTTCCAAGTAGAGAGAAAAATTTACTCATACTTTTATTATTATATTTTAAAATTAATATACTACTATTAAAGAATGAAGCTATGTGAGATTCCCTTGCAGCCTACTTGTGAAATTTCCTGTATTTGAAAAGAATATGTATTCTCTGTTACATACAGCACACTCCTTCCCACACAGCTCTCAGAACTGCATAAGTGAACAGATTAGAAACTGAGGCTCAGAGAGATAGCTAACTAACCTAAGTAACCTAAGTACCCACTAAGTAAGTGATGAGGCAAAAGTCAAACTCAGATCTACACAAAGCCTACACTCTTAATAACTCTGACAGATGGCTTCCATAATTATTCATTCCCTTACCCTTCTCTCCCCAGTAGACTAGGAATTAGCCGACAGCAAATATTATTTCACTTTCTATCACAAAAGCTGTGGTAAAACAGTACTTTGGTCACCCACAAATAACCACTCATCATGGCATTCACCCTTTTGTTTAGTGCCTTCCTCTTAAATTGGAGTGGTTTGAGACTCACATAGAACATGGCTTGGTGATTCCACTTTTGCCCTCTTAAGTGTGCATGTAAAAAAATCAGATTACCCTGCTTGAACAACCACATAGAGAGGCTAAGTGGAGAGCTACATGTGGAAAAGCTACATGGAGAGAAAGGTCCTGAAACTGCACGGAGGAGAATAAAAAATCCAGCTAACCAGGAGAAACAAACCGCAGCTATACAACCTCAGTCAAGCTGTTCCGGACGTCCTTGTTGAGCAGTCAGACACCTAGGTGAAGAAGCCAACTTAGAGGGTCCAGTAACCATCATGTGGAAGAGAGACAGTTCATCCCCGACATATTGTCTAAATTCCTGACATATGATCTGTGAGAAATAATAAAGTGACTGTGGTGTCAAGCTACTAAGTTTCGGGAGAGTTTGTTATACAGCAATGAAAAACCTAAACAGCAGCCAATAGAGCAAGGTTTCACTAAATATTGTTGAATGAATAAATGAATGAATGAATGAATGATAAGTGAATAGGCAACTTGATTTATCATGGATAGTGGACTTATTTTGCATGCATATAAAAAAGCAATTTTATCTTCTAAAGAAATTATTTCAAGTCCATACAATAGTATAAAACAGGACAGCACACTGCGGTGTTTCATAGTACAGTGTTAGACACCATTCAACAGCAAGCGCTACTAGAAGCTGCCTCTGTACCAGGCCCTGTATGGGGCTCAAAGATCACAATGGTGAGCAAAACCAAAATAGGTCCCTGCCCCCACACAGCTCCCAGTATGATGAAGGAGTCAGACAGATAATCACAGAGAAGTCAAACTGCCTACTATTATGAAGGCCACAGAGGAGAGGAACGTGTAATCAGAACACAGAGGAGTTCAAGGGAGCTGATGTGGCCAGGGAGATCAGGGAAGGCACTTGAGAGGAGCTAAAATCTGAAGAATGGGAAGGATTTATCTAGAGGAAGAAAGAAAGGAAGAGTAATGCTGGAAGACAAAGCCTATATAAAGAAGGCTTATAGTGGAAGGGAGTCTGGCAAATGCCTCTTGAAAATATATAATAACCACAGATATACTATGTAAATTCTAAAAGTCTATTTCATTAACTAATTACTTCACTTGACTTCTAATAATCTCAATATAGTAACTGCTCACTAGCAAATATGTAAAATGAAGTCAATAATTCGAAAAGAACCAACTTTTTTTCTTATTATGTTACTAAGAATAAAAAGGCATGTATTCAGACAGATGCAGATGAAATATGATAAAAGTTATTATTTTTAAACCTACAAAAAGTTGGATTAGCCTAAAAATAGTCCATATTCAATGCAAAGAAATTCAGCATAAATTGCTCAAAAATCACAAAATATGAGAACAGAAGTTGTAATTAATAGAAGGCATGAAAGGGAATCATTTCTTACGAGAAATAATTCAATATTTTTATATGTAAGTTTTAGTATCCTAAGCAAATCTCTTTTATAATTAACAATTCCCCCATTGAGTTCAAAATGTATATAAATTAATTCAATACTATTAATAATATGATAATTATTTAGTTTTTAGGATCTCCATCTGCACATTTACACAATAATGTTTTAGCATGCTACCACATAGACTGCATTTCTCTACTTAAAATGCAGTTATTTACCTAATAAAGCACAGGGAGATTCCTTGGCGGTTTCTTGGAAAAAAGAAACTGTGGTTTTTACCTCTCCCTTGAAAGGAAATTAAATCAAAAATCCTGCATTTAATTAACAGTGAGGTAGTGACACCAATGTATCGGGACCAGGAAATTCAGAGTTAAAGCTGGCACTCTGTCCCTAAAACAGGCTATTGTCCTGCCCCCACCCCCAAGCCTTGCAAATTTAATTAAATCTAAGTTCTGAGCAGTTGATAAAAGTAGTTCAGAAAACTCCTTATAGGAATTTCTTAAAGGAATCCTTTAGATGGCCTTCTGTGCTCTACTTCCTCTCACTCAGACACAACAGTCTATGTACGTTTTCTCTTCTCTTAAAAAAAAAAAAAAAAACAGAATTTCAGGTAAAGGAAAAATTTTATCTCAAGTATTCCCTGTCTTCCCAAACCCAGGAAAACAAAACTTTGCCCTTAAAGTCCTTTCAGTCTCACTACTTGGAGGCTGAATCCAGGCTGAAGTTTCATCAAACTTTATATTTGTTCTTTATATTCCTCAGTGTGAATAGGCTTTCTTCCTGCAATTAACTTTGTTCTCTAATAATTAAAAGACACTATATAACATGAGAATTCATTTACAACTCATACATTGATAATTTCCCCCAAATCATTCTTAACCACATTAGTCTGTAAAGTATTGAACAGGAGTCTAATAATAAAGTTTAAAATGACAATTTCAAAATGGCTGATAAAAGTTAATATCCATGTATCTCTAATAATAGTCTTGAAGGTTCTATGATAATCATTTCTCATTGAAAAAAACAATAGAACAATTGTTTTTAACTTCACAAAAGTTTACATTTCATTCTGTTAAAAAATCTTGCCTTTGCCAACAATTCAAAATTATTTCCAGCAGCCAGAATAAAGATTATTTCTGAAATGATTTTTCACTTTATTTAATCTGAAACTGTGTGGGAAAAAGTGGAGTGTATTTCCACAATAAGTATTTATCGATTATATTTTAGACTCTTTTTTAAATGAGGGTAGTGGACATAGTAAAGTACAGAGAAGACCTAGAGTTTCTATATTCTAAAACAAATATATGTGGATAATTTAATTAGGAGAGGAAAAGGAAACAGGAAATAAGACCATATATGTATATATTATCATTGTATTCAAGAGACAGTGCATATCATATCATGTGACAACTAAGGCCCCAAAAGTAAACTGCTAGTGATGTCAATGAACATGGCAGACAAGAGTAGGCAGCTCCAAGAGCCTGTGCCCCTACAGAAATATCAAGAAATCAAGCAAAATTGTCAGAATCAACTTGGTCAGAACCCTGGGAAACAGTCTGAGGTTTACAGCAACCAAGAGAACACTGAACCAAAACAAAGAAAATTTTAAAATGGCAGAAAATATTTGTGATGTTTTTATTTGCCCTTGCCCAAACTCCCTCCCTAGTTCAACAATAGTCTTAAAGATGGCAGTTGGCTCACCTAGTGTGCCACCCTAGTCCTGTGTTCCAGAGGAAGCAGAGAAGACACTCGCAAAGAATTGCATGTGTTCTAACTTTTCCAAGGAATACCTGGGGGAACAATGTGTGGCACCTGACTTTGTTTTGCCTAACTGGGAACTTGCTCAGAAAAGCGGCAAGAATTTGAAAATATTTTAAGGTAGACAAAAAACCACAGTTTCCTGGGACAAAACATTATGATTGAGGCATACAATACAGCAACTAAAGCCAGGGAGAAAAAGCTGGAGAGACAGGGTTTTTTTTTTTTCATGTATACTGGGAATTTAAAAAGCCATGCACATGTCCAGAAAAGACCTAATCAGACCTTATGCTTTCATGTCTGGCTGGACTGTAGGGTAAGCTCAAGCAAGAAGTTAACGCTAACACAGAGATGAAAAGTGGGCTGGTAAAGTGTTGAAGAAGTGCCCCAGCAAAAGCCAATCTACAAAGACTACAAGAGGTTTAGGAATATATTTTCCCATTTTCTTTCTTTTCTTTCTTTCCTTTTCTTTCTTTCTTCTTTCTTTCTTTCTCTCTCTCTCTCTCTTTCTCTCTTTCTCTCTTTTTCTTTTTTCCTGATCTCTTTCCTGTTTTTTCCCGCTTGTTTTGCTATCTGGCATTCAGGTTGATCTCTGTCAAGACACTAGCTAAACACAAGCTAAAGGAATGGAGACCTCAGAGACCACCTGTGCCAAAGAACACAGACTTTACAAAATTAGATCAAAAGGTCACTACAAATAGTTACAGCATACAGCAAGCAATAAAAATGAACCCAGGAGTGGGGGAAGAATCTGATTTCCAGGGTTAGCACATTATAATATTAAAAATGTCCAATTTTCAACTAAAAATCTATGAAGCATGCAAGAAATAAGGAACTATGGTCCATTAACAGAAGATGTTAACAGAAACTGTCCCTAAGGGAACACAGCCATTGGACTTATTAAACAAAAACTTTAAATCAACTGTCATAATAAATCAAACCAGGAGTATGATATATAAACAAATAGAGAATATCAATAAAGATTTAGAAATTATAAAAAGAAACCAAAGAGAAAACATGAAAAACTCACAAGAGGATTTCAATTGCAGATTTGACAAGGTAGAAGAAAGAATCAGTGAATGTGAAGAAAAATGAACAGAGCCTAAGAGAACTTTGGTACACAATCAAGCATACCAACATATATGCAATGGCAACTCCAGATGGAGAGTAGAGAAAGAAAGAGACAGAAAGAATATTTGTAGAAATAGTGGCCAAAAATTTCCCAAGTTTGATAAAATACACAAATCTACACATTCAAGAAGTTCAAAGAACTTCAAGAGTATAAATGCAAAGAGATCCACACAGAGACACATTATAATCAAATTGTCAAAAACCAGGGGCAAAGAGAGAATCTGGAAAGCAGCAAAGGAGAAGCAACTCATCACTCATACAAAGGATCCTCAATAAGATTAACAGAAATCATGGAGGCCACAAGAGAATGAAATGAGATTTTTAAAGTGCTAAAAAGAACTACCAACCAAGAATGCTATATCTGGCAAAATTATCCTTCAGAAATGAGGAGAAACTAAGACAGTCTCAGAGAAACAAATTCTGAGACAGTTCATCATCAGTAGAACTGCCCAACAAGAAATGCTAAAGGGAGTCCTTTAAGCTGAAATAGAAGGACACTAGTCAGCAACTTGAAATAATATGAAGAAATACAGAGCTCTGGTAAATGTAACTACATAGTAAATGAAAAAGCCAATATTATTATGTTTTTGATCTGTAACTCCTTTTTTAATTTACAATAGTATTTAAAAGACAAATGCATAGGACAATAATTATTACCTATGTTAACGAGCACACAATATAAAAAGATGTAATTTGTGAATGACAACATAATGGGGAAGAGCTATACAGGATCAGAGTTTTTGTATGCTATTGATTGTAAGTTGGTACCCATTCAAAATAGTTTGTTATAAGTTTAAGATTTTAATTGTAATCTCCTTTGCAACCACTTAAAAAAAAAGCTTAAAAATACATACAGAATGAGAAGAGAATCGAAAAGAGTACAAAACAGTAGAAAAAAATAAAGTAGAAGAGAAGGTAGTAATGGAGGAAATAAGAAACAAAAAGCTATTAGACATACAGAAAACAAATAGCAAAATGGCAGAAGGAAGCTGTTCTCTATCGGTAATCACTATGAATGTAGATGAATTAACTCACTAATCAAAAGAGATTGGCAGAATAGACTTAAAAAAAAAATGAAACAATTATATGCTGTGAGAAGAGACTCACTTTAGATCCAAAGGCATAAATAGGTTTAATATAAAAGTACTGGAAAAAGATATTCCATGGAAGTAGTAGCCAAAAGAGAGCCAAAATGGTTATATTAATATCAGACAAAATTGGGACTTCCCTGGCTGTCCAGTGATTAAGACTCTGTGCTTCCACTGCAGGGGGCACAGGTTCAATCCCTAGTCGGGGAACTAAGATCCCGCAAGTGCGGGCCAAAGGAAAAAAAATATAGGAAAAAAGTATCAGATAAAATAGACTTTAAGTCAAAAATTGTTACAAAGGACAAGGAAGGATGATAGGTAGATGACAGAAAGATGGAACGATAGATTGATAAAAGGGTCAAAACATCAAGAAGATATGAAAATTATAAGCACATACGCATTTAACAAAAGAGCTCCAAAATATAGAAAGACCCAAAATATATAAAGAAAGAGAAGTAAACAGTTCTGCAGGAACAGTTGAAGATTTCAATACCCCACTTCCAACAATAAATAGAACATCTAGACATGAAGCCAGTAAGGAAATACGAGGCCTTGAATAACACTATAATCAAACCAGACCTAAGAGACATATATACGCCATTCCATCAACAGCAGAATAAACATTCTCTCCAATTGCATGTGGAACATCTTCAAAATATACCATGTTAGGCCCAAAATAAATTTCAATAATTTATAAAGATTGAAACAGACAAAGTATCTTCTTCAACACAATGGAATAAAGCTAAATATCAATAACAGGAAGAAAGCTAAAAAATTCAAAAATACATGAAAATTAACCACCATAATCTTAACCAATAGGTCAAAGAAGAAATCATAAAGGAAATTTTGAAAATGTCTTCAGACAAATGAAAATGAAAATAAAACATACTGAATTAGTTTAGATGTAGTGAAACCAATGCTTAGGTGGAAATTTATAGCTGAAAATGTATACATTACAAAAGAAGAAAAATCTCAAATCAATAACCTAACTTTACACCTTAAGGAACTAGAAAAAGAGTAGCAAGCTAAACCCAAAGCTAGCAGATAAAGGAAATGATAAAGATCACTGCATAGATAAGTGAAACAGAGAAGAGAAAAACAACAAAGTCTATGAAATCAAAATTTAGTTCTTTGATACATCAACAAGATTGACAAATCTTTAGTTAGACTGATGGATAAACAGAAAGACTAATATATAGATGAAATGAAAAATGAAAGTGAGGACATTACCTCCAACCTTAGAGAAATAAAACTGATTATAAGAGAATACAATAAACAATTGTGCATCAACAAATTGGATAACCTAGATGAAATGGACAAATTTCTAGAAACACACAAACTACAAAAACTGATTAAAGAAGAAATAGATTATCTCAACACACCTATAAAAAGTAAAGAGATTGAATCAGTATGAAAAACCTCCCGACAAAGAAAATCCCAGTACCATATGGTTTCACTGGTGAATTCTCTCAAACATTTAAAGAACAATTAACACTAATCCTTCTCAACCTCTTTCAAGAAACAGAAGAGGAGTAAAGACTTCCTAACTCATTCTGTAAGGCTAGGATTACACTATACAAAATAAAAACTATAGACTAATACTGCTTATGACTGTAGATGCACAAAATGTTCAACAAAACACTAGCAAACCAGACCAACGGTATATTCACACCATGACCAAGTGTGAATATTCCAGGAATGCATGGGTGGTTCAATATAAGGAAATCAATGAATGCAATATTTTTAATAGTAGGAAGGGAAAAAACCACACATGATCAACTCAGTTGATGCAGAAAAAGCATTTGACAAAATGTAATATACTTTCTTGACTAAACAGAACAGAACAAAACAAAACAAAAAACCAGGCAGAAAACTAGGAATAAAAAGGAACTTCCACAAAATGATAAAGAGCATTTATGAAAAATCTACAGCAAGCATCACCACTGCTATTCAACATTGTACTAGAAGCTCTAGCCAGAGCAACTAGGCAAGAAAAAGAAATAAAAGGCATATGAATTAGAAAAGAAGCAGTCAAACTATCTCTATTTGCAGATGACATGATCTACATATATAGAAAATCTCAAAGAATCCACAAAAAAATTTACTAGAAGCTAACAACTGAATTCAACAAATAAGATAATATATAAAAAACACTTGTGTTTATACCCACCACTAATGAATAATCTACAGATATTAGAAATCAAATCCACTTATAATAATATCCAAAATAATGAAATGCCTGGAAATAAATTTAACCAAGGAGGTGAAAGATTTATATAATAAAAACAATAAAATATTTTGAAATATATTAAAGACAAATAAATAGAATGATATCATATATTCATGGATTGAAAGTCTTAATATTACTAGATAGCAATATTACCTAAAGTGATCTACAATTTCAATGCAATCCCTATCAAAATTCCAATGGCTTTTTTTTTTTTTTTTTTGCATAATTTGAAAAGCCAACTCTCAAACTCATATGGAATTGTAAGGGGCCTCCAATAGCTAAAACAGTATTGAAAAATAAAAACAAAATTGCAGGGTCCACACTTCCTCATTTCAAAACACAGTAATCAAAACAGTGTGGTACTCACATAGGATAGATGTGGATCAATGAAATAAAACTGAGAGTCCAGAATTAAACCTAAATAGCTATGGCTATTTGAATTTCAGTAAGGGTGCCAAGATTATTTAACATGAAAAGAACAGTATCGTCAACAAATGGTACTGGGATAACTGGATACACACATGCAAAAGAATTAAGTTGTACCCTACTTCACTCCACATATGAACTCTAATTGCAGATGGATAAACAGCCTAAATATAAGAGCTAAAACCATAAAACTTTCAGAAGAAACCATACAAGTATATCTTCATGACCTTGGATTTGGCAATGGATTCTTAGCTATGACACCAAAACACAGCAACAAAAGAAAAAAAAGAGATAAACTGGACAAGAATTTACAATTTAATTACAATGACCTAGAGAAATGAAAATTTATTTCCACACAGAAACTTGTACACTAATGTTTATAGAAGTATTACTCATAATGGCAAAAGTGTAGAAACTACCCAAATGTCCTTCAACCGATGAATGAATAAACAAATTCTGGTATACACATACATTGGAATATTACTCAGCCATAAAAAATAAAAACGTTACAACTGAAAGAAGCCATACACAAACAGTATGATCCCATTTATGTGAAATATCCAGATTGGCAAATCCATAGAAACAGACAGCAGGAGGTTTCGGTGGTTGCCAGGAGCTGGGGGGGGTGGGAGAAAATGGGGAATAACTATCTAATGGGTATGGGTTTCCTTTTGACGTGATGAAATGTTTTGGAACTAGATAGAAGTGGTAGTTGCACAACATTGTGAATGTACTAAATGCCACTAAATAGTTCATTTAAAAAATATTAATTTTATGACAGTGACCAGCATATAGTAAGGTATTATTATTACTAGGATCTATATTTCTGCAGACCAAAAGTCATTACTCAGATCTATGAAAACTCAGATACTCCTTTTTGTCTTATGGAAAGGGATTCCACTGGACATTACAGAAGCTGATGCCTGGGCCTACTGGGGAAACCATCAATACTAGAGTTATAAACATGACCTTTATTAAACGGCTAGAAAAGGAAGTGAAATGTACAGATAAACCAGAGATGACAGTAAATGGGATCTAGAAAATAAACTTCTGCTGGGCATGCACAAAGAAAATAAAAGGTTAAGGTGAGCTGTGGACAAAACATAAGAAGCCTAAATGTCAGAAGGATTCATTGGGAAGAAGCATGCATTCCTATCTACTGAGCTTTTTTTCCCTACTCCCCATGGTCACTAGACTAGCAATTGGCTCCATTTTTGGCATCCTGTTCACAAACCCTCATGGTTTCTAGACAGCTGCCTAGTCCGCTGACCATTCTGACAAAAATGACCTGAGAACCGTATCAGTCAGTTAAATTACCCTCTGTATCCTTTCCACCTACTGGAGTCACATGCTTTACAGAACTGAAATAGCTGGTATTCAGGAAAAATGAGGGAAGTGCTAACAGCTCCATTTTTGAGGTTTGAGGTTTTATTATTAAGCATCAGTCATTCAGTTTGGACCGAAATTTTAATTCACTAAAATTTAATTCAGCAAAACTATATGGATCATCTATCATGTGTCCAAATCCATACTAGATTTCAAGATAGGGGCTGAGACCTGAGAAGGGAGGTACAAAGTCATGACAGCACACTCTAGTGGGAAAAACATAGAGATAGAAGAAAAGGGGTCATAGTCTGTTTCCTTGTGTCACAGGGGAACACTGATAACCCTGACAAATGTAGAGGGCTGCAGCGAGGGTATGATTAAGAAGCAGAATCGAAGGTATCTCAGAAACTTTAAAGAATAGTCTAGGGATGGCAAATACTGGAGGCAGTGATCATAACACTCTATCTTATCAAACGCGGATATGACCTCAGAATACTTAACGGTCCTCAGAGGGCCACCATGAATAGATCAGGCTTGGCACATGAGTACATAAATAGATAGTAGAAATGAGAGGGATTATTATCACTGAACACTGAAAATGTGACTTCAATTTCCTAAATCTCCTCAGTATCACACAGCCCCTGCCAACTAGGAAAGGCTTCTTAGCCCCATTTTTCAGATTTTGTTCAGCAGCTTCTGTCCTGTCCAGGAGATATTTTCCTTTTATTGCTTCCCCAATCTGAAGACATCTTCTAGAAATTAAATAATAATTAGTAGATTCTACTGAGTGTGACCATAAGCTAAGCACCATGCTAAACAGTTGACATACCTTGTATCAAACACAGGGACAAACTACAAAAAAAAATGTAATTTTCAAAGGAGGTATTTCTGAAATGCTTTTCTAAAGGAAATTATGCTTAATTGTAACAATAACTAACAGTAAATGAGGACTTTATATTTTGCAACTGGATTTATTACCATGATAATTCATTTGCTCTTTCCAACAACCCCTTGAGGCTGGTGGGATAGCTGTTAATATCCCCAGGAGAGATGAAGTAACTCACCCAAGTTCTTGTTACAAATAGCAGTGCAGGGTATCAAACCCTCTCCCAGATTCTAAATACACTTGACTTGACTTCCAGATGCAAAGAAAGTTGAGCAACGGCCTGAAATTTAATAATTTACTGCCTAATCTCCCTTTCTGAGATCTGCCTTGCCTTTGGTTTTCTTACGTGAACTCTGAAAGAATCCCCTGCAGATACCTACTATATTCTCTTGATCTAATTCAAAAGTTGCCAAGCACTGCTGCAAAATTAAAATCATCTAATGCAAAATTTCCAAGCACCATAACTTAAAACAAAACAAAACAAAAAGCCACAACTCATCTGCAAGGCAATAAGAAGCAGTGGGTAAAAACCTGGATTGCTTGGATTCTAGAGCCAGTCGGCCTGGGTATGAAGCCTGATGGCTGTACATAGTGATCTCGGGCAAGTTTTTAACCACTTTGTTCTAGGCTATAATTGGGGGAGAATGGTATTAACTACTTCACAGGGGTGTTGAGAGAATTGAATAAATTAATATCAGTAAGTAAAGTGCATAGAAGAGGACCTGGAACATAATATGTGCTCAATAAATGAAAATTATACTGAACCAAAAATCTACTATCTTGTAAACTATCCCCAGGAGTAAATTAATCTACTTGAGAAGTTGCATTAACTCCTTTTGAGTCCCCAGAGTGACACTCAGTCCACTGTTTATTCCCATTTACTTTACTATTTCCTATATATATAACAACAGTTGCCACTTAAAAGTAGACTAAATTGTTACATTGTTCCTCTTTGAAACTGATCCTTTGCCTCCATATTTCACTCTGCTTTCACCTCAAACCTGAAATGGTCTTTGCTTTTTAAAATGAACAATTTTGCCATTTGAAGGGAAGAAATATATTACAGCTGCAAAGATAAGTTGAATGTTTCAAAGAACTACGCCTGGCATCTCTAAGAATAAGACACGTTTAAGCAAAAGAGATGGCTTTGTGTGAGATCAGAGGCAGATCCAAAGTCTTAGCGGGGTACAAAACAGCCTCTTTGGCCATTTCCCAAAATCTCAAGAGCACTGCCTTATTTGCACATTCATTTGCATGAGTCTTATCAATATCAAATGTACTCACATATTTACTGTGTGCCTGCCTTTCCTGACAGATGAAGAGAGACTGCTCTCTGTCCAAGTTCACCAGCAGCTCATCAGTTGTCTGCAACCCACAGTTCTAAGGATAAGGCAGTGAGAACCACATTTCATGGTTTTATGGGCTATGTTTGGTGACTCAGGTTTGCCCTAAGGGACCCAACATTTAACCTAGAAATATTTGTGAGTAGAATCATTTCCTTTCTTCCTTTTCTTTCATTCTAGAGGTCACTGCCACTAGAAATATGACCAAACTGAGAAAGAAGGAGTGAAACAGACTTTCAACTTCTTTATGAAATTCTATATTCATAGAATATAGACTATCTAGATATGCTGTAAAAATTGTTAATCCTTTCATTTAAATTTTGTATTATATTAGTAAGTGCTCAACATTGAAAAAAGGCAGGAAATAGAGAAAAATACTGAAAAGAAATGAAAAGTTGCCCATTATCTACATTTTGTAAAAAGCACTAAAGATGGTTCTGATACACAGAGTTGAGGTTGTTGCTGCTGGTGATTAAGAATGCCAAGAATATTATGTTATCTAATAGGTCAGTAGACTCCTATTGTGGCAAACTGTATTCCTCAAAGATGACTGCAACAGTATCTCCTGGTCCTCTTAGTCTTCTTACAATGTGACTTCGACACTCCTCCCATGGAGAGGTGGGTGTCTGTGTTCCCTCCTCTTAAATCTGGATGGATTTGTGACTAATGGAAATAACGTAAGTAAGTGACTACCGAGGACAAGTTATAAAAATGTGATGGACTTCTCCCTGTTTCTTTTGAGATGTTCACTCTTAGAACCCAGCCATCATGCCATGAGGAAGCCTAAGCAGCCTGTGAAGAGGCCAACTTGGAGAGTACAGAGGTACCCAGCACACAGCCCTGGCTGAGCTCTAAGAAGAAGTCAGATCAATTGTGTGAGTCAACCAACTCGAAAGCAGATCCTCCAGCCCCCAGGTCAGCCACCCCAGCTGATGCCATGTGAGCAGAGATGATGTGTAACTATTGAGATTTGTGCACAAAATACGTCATTGGTTTTATTTTAAGGGCACTAAGTTTCGGGGTGGTTTGTTATGAGGCAACAGATAATTACTTAAACTTATAGTAAGAGCGACTACAACTGAAATGGTAAGCATTTATCATGCGGCAACACTGTAAAATGGTTTTAAACATTGTATCTCAGTTAATTCTCACAATAACCCTTATGGCATAGAGAGTATTATTACTCCCAATTTATATATGGGGATATTCAAAAACACACACAGGTTAAGTAATTCATCCACAATTTAATTAACTCAGTTAGCAAGTAGAACTGGGCTATGAACCAGGAGGTCTGGCTACAAAAGCCAATGCCCTTAACCACAACACTGAGCAGTGGGAGAACATTCCACTTAATTAAGATCCAATTGTTTCTGAAGTGCAGCTCCATCAGGATCTGCCTCCCCAAGCCCTGCTCAGCCACATTCCTCTCTTCCTAATGAGAAAGACACACAGCCAGATGGACTACTCCCTCCCCAACACTGAGGTTCAGACAGATTGAGTTACTAGCTTAAGCTACAGAGTGTCCATGCTGGGGATCCACAGCCAGGTCTGTCTGACACCAAAACTTACGTTCTTTCTATTGTTTTATGGTACCCATTGGGCTAATGGGTGACTGCAGTAGATGGGTAGTAAGAATTATAGATAATTCAAGTTAATTATCTTTTACTAATACATTGATGCATATGGGAAGAGAACTGTTTTCCAAATCATATTTTCCCAAGGACAATGAAATAAATGTTCTAATTTTTGACACACAGCTACAAGGCAAGGGAATTTCTGAATGAAAAATTACTGTTCATATACAGCAACATTTCACAAACTTTTGGTTTCAGGATTCCTTTATATCCTTAAAAATTATTGAGTACACCAAAGAGCTTTTATTTATGTGGATTATATATTTCAATGTTTAATATGTTACTGGTTAAAACAGAATTTTTTAAAAATACTTATAAATTCATTTAAAAATAAGAATAAATCAATATACATTTACATAAATAGCATATTTTGTGAGAAAAAAAGCTATTTTCCAACAAACAGAAAGTCTTATTCAGAAAAATAGCACTGTTTACAGTCCTGCAAATCATTTTAATGTTTGATGTAAGAAGAGATAACTGGGTCTCCACCTCTGCTTTGGCATTTCCAATTTGCTGTGGTATCACAGGTCATGCAGCCTCTTTAAGACTCCACTTTACACGTATAAAAGAATGAGTGAAAAAGACAAATAACATTTTAATACCATCATAAAAGCAGTTTTAATCTTACAGATCCTGTGGAAGAGTCCTCACATTACTTTAAAAATTGCTAGTATACAGTATACAAAAGGTTGTTAACCACTTAAAATTCATAAAGAAAAAGAATAGAATAGTATTTATATGATCTTAATGTAGAAAATGATTCTTTGAACTAGACACAAAAAGCACAGACCTTTAAGTTATAAAAACTTATTTTTTAAATTAAAAGTTAAAAGGCAAGCCATACATTGGCAGAAGGCACCTCCAACACAACTTTATAGACAAATAATTATTATTCAGAATATATTTTTTAAATTGCTACAAATCAATAAGAAAAACGCAAATGTCTCCGGAGAAATCAAGGCAAAGAACATAGATAAGGCATGTCACAGAAGAGAAAACCCAGAAGGCCTATAAGTGTCTGAAAAGGTATGCAACCCACCAGAAGCCGACAAAGGCCAAGGAATACAACAAAGAGTACTATTTTGTGCTCATTAGATTGGCAAAAACAAACAAAAGCCCTGACAGTCAAGGACTTGTGTACTACTGATGGGAATGTAGCAGCTACTTTAGCAATACAGCAGACACTGCTTATTGCCTACTTGTCACCCACCCACCTTTCCCCATCTTCCTTCCTAACAGCATATTTTGTTCAGGTATCTCCTTCCTCCTGATAACATTCTTCGAGGTAAACTGGCCCTATCCCCACCCAGTCATCATGGTCTTATCTAACCTTGTAAGTAATCAACTTAGGGTATGATTCAGTTTTAGCCAATAAGATACAGAAAGAAAGCCAGGTGGGGGAAGTTTCGAGGAAAAGTTTCCCTGCCCTTCAAAAGAAACAAAGAGATACAATAACTTTGGCCATTGTTTTGTCTGCATTTGATTCCTTGTAACCATGAGGAGAGCAAGCCATTGAGTCAATGAATAAACCAAGTCTAGAGCACCTCTACCTCTGGACTTCTTGGTATGTGAGGTAATAAATTTCTTTATTTTAGCCACTTTGAACTCTATTGTCTGTTATTTGCAGCTGAAAGCACGCTAACAAAGAGAAGAATTTTGCAATATCTAGTATAGTGACCTATACCTACAGTCATACCCTAAGACCCAGAAATTCCATTTCTAGGTACATAAGCCGGAGAAGCTCACCCATGCAGAGGAGGAGATATGTAAAAGAATGTTTCTTGTAGTCTTATTTGTACGGAGGGACAACTGAACGTAAGTTTGCAGTTTATTAATGATAATTATCATTAAAATAAGTATTAATTTTTATAACAGGTAGGTAATTATTAACACTAACGTATTTTTAATCCCTTTTTCTGTCCTTTCTGGAAAGAGGATGTCACCATTTTGAATTATGAGATCGAAGCCACCCACTATAAGGCAACAAACTAGAAGAATCCCAGGTCACCGACTGTGTGGAGGGCCATGCTCACCCTGGACTACCTATCTGGACTTTTTCACAAGTGAGAAATCAACTTCCATGTTAAGTCACTCTCAAGTTTTTAGGGCTCATAGCTGACCCTAATTTTAATTAAACAAATAAGAAAACATAGACTGAAAACACACCACCAAATTCGCCATGGTGGATGCTTCTGGGGAAGGAAAGAGGTAAGTAGGTGAGAGAGAAAATGAAGGATATTTCAACTTTATAATATTCTTATATTCTATTTTGAATTAAGGATCTAAAGCAACAAATAATTAAAATAAATGAAATGTTAACCACTGTTAATTCTAGGTGGTGCATATTCTATTTCATTATTCTCTGTACTTCTCTGTGTTTGACTTCTCAAAAAAATGGATGACATAGACAAAATTACCCAAAAAGAAAAAAAAAAAAAAGAGGAAGGAGGGAGGAAGTGAAGTAAAAGAAAATGCCCTCTCACCCAAAAAGAAAGAAAATGTGCTCCTTCTACATATACAAATTTAAACAATATCAAGACCAAATTTATCTCCTATTAAAATGAAGATCAGCACTACCCAAAGTTGTTGAGGGTGCAGGGATTGGGAGAATACGTCCTTTCTGGAGGGCAATCTTGTAATCACAGCAAATTCATTTAAAAAGTGTCAGCTCTATGAAGCATCAATTTTACCTCAAAGAAGTTATCTTAATAAATTTGAGCACAAAGATTTCATTGGAAGCATTTTCCTCATAATTCTGCTTATAATCTGGAAAAATTGAAAAGCATGCAAATGCTGGGAAAGACAGGCTAGTCATGGTGGTTGCTATCTCTGCAAACAATGGCATACTATGTTCCCATTATAACTGATGATATCCAGGCACATTTGATAGTGCAGAGACAAGTTCACAATTTTCTTAACTGAAAAGAAGTTATAATAATAAGTACAAAAGCAATATGTACAATACATGTTTTCCTATTTTAATTTGTTTATATATAGATAGAAGTTATAAAAATCTTAAAGGCTTTATTTTTATTTTCCTCTTATTATCATTCTTTTCTAACTTTCTACAACAACTTAACAGTGTCATTTAATGGCTGTAAACTATAAAGTGAATTGGAACAGTTGATTGCAACAAGTCTGATGAAAATAGGCAGTAGTGGTCAATTCATTTCTTACCATTAAGACATGGATAACTGGGTCCTAACAGCATAGAATTTGGAGTCATTTTGTCTCCTCTCAAACAACATGCATTTATTTTTAAATAAGATTGTAAGCATCCCATATTAGAGATATTGAGGGAAAAAATACAATTGGGGCATAATTCCACCAAAATCAGTCCTTGAGACTAACAGAACAATTTGGTTTTCTTTAACTGATGAGTGAAGAAATGTGTTCATTTGTTTACTAATGAAGGATGTCGTTCATAAAGGATAAGTCAAAGGCAGGAATGAGGTTCAGAAGAGCCAAGTGTAAACAGAAATGCCTGTTAGGATTCTGGCACATTACATGGTAGATGACATATTCTGAACTGGTATAACTTTTCTCTGAATGCTTTCTTTTAGGTACTTTCTGTTACAAATTACAATGAACCCTTAATGCCACAGTACTTTTATTCCATGTTCTAAGACCTATACGTTTGTTCTGGATGCATATTTTGGATGACTCCATTGCCTCCACTAACATTACAGTGTTAGACTAGATGTTAATCTGGATACAAACCAGAAGGCTCTGAGAGCTGCCCCATATTCCTAATGGACATGTGGATGATTTACTGTGACTTGTGGGCTCATGCACACACCCCCATTTAATGGACACGGCTTAGTTAGGCCATTCTAGCTTTCTCGGCAAGTGTCAGCTTTCACCATCCTAAAGCAGATGGTTTCCTTTCCATACAGAGAAGACCCTTCCTCGTCCAGGGATTACATTCCTGGATGTAGAACAGATAATAACTCGGGAATCCCATGGACTCTATTGTAAACTTACAATGAAAAGCTTTTGGAAAACCTCAACATTGTTTCCTGGAAGGGCCTAAGAATGGTACGAGCAGAGTCAGGTCATAGTCCTTAAAAGCCCAAATTAGTAACAAATCTCCATTTTTGACTACCCTTTCCCCTCCTCTGCAATCAAATTTTAGGATTTTAGTCTACACCTAGCTTTCCACCAGTCTTTTCATAATATCACCATTATTGGAATACTAGTCTCATTACATTGATACTGTTACTTTGCTCAAATCTATGAGCTTCTCTTTTCTTCCTTACTGGACTCTGTAATTCAGCAACCTCTTCTATTCTTCCCCAAAATTCATGACAAGGATGGGTGAGGGGAACGTGCATCGTGAATGTTCTCAGACAATTTTCTTCTGTCTTCCTTGCTTGCACTTACCACCATAGTAACTGGTAAAGACTTCAAAATCCACCTACTGTGGCTCTCTCTTCCTCTCAAATTGTTGCTATTTTAGCAGCTTTGGTTCTTTCCTTAAATGTCTCTTCAAAAACTTTCCCTCTTTAACTGCTGTAAGTCTCATTTCAAATACAGTTTTGTAGCCCAGAGTACATTGCTTAAATTGCTCCTGACCTTCTCAACCACAGACTAAGGTCAGGTTTCTTTGTTCTTTGGGATTGCTTAGGAGCCAGTATCTAGCTGTCATGAAATGGTTTTGGCCCACGTATAATCTATGTACTAGTGGATAGAGCAACTTTAGAAGGTTGGTTAGAGAGTCTTTGGAAAACACGAGAATGAGTCAACATGACCAGACTTATAGCACATACCTTAATATCATCTTCAGAGTACCCAGAACAAGTTCCTGCACCTGCTATGCAATTATTAGATTATCAGCTGCATTAGAATGGAGATGGTAATATTTTATTTTGTTCGGTCAAGAAGACAAGAAATAAATATGATTTAAAAGTTCCTTAAGACTATTTTTGTTTAGTCAAGAATATAGGATACAAATATGATATAAAACATCTTTGTAATTACTTAACATTTATAATAATTTATTTCAATATTTATAATATTTCTACTTCCTGTCAGAAAGCTACGTCTACTTTCTATCTGAAAGCCATGTCTACTTTCTATTAGAAAACTACACTGGAAACACATAAGATGCAACATAATTTTCTCTAACTTCTTTCAAAGATAAGATAGAAAGATTTGCTTACAAGGAACAAGTAATAACAGCAATGCCAACAACAATAATGATGATAATATTGATAACTTAATTACAGTGTACAAAATATGGATAAAACTCTTAGCTTTTACTGCACTTAAAATTCTAAAGTAAAAATCAAGCAAATATAAAAAGATGTAAACCCTACTTCCAAAAAATTTATTTAAAAAACAATGTTAACCTAGGATTTTTTGACACCAAACCTCTGTCATTTACATTTTACTTGTTCTTTTCCCTTCTTTTGTCAGCCAATAAGCTTTGCTCTTTGTCAATAAGATGTGATCTGATAAGCTTATTTCTGACTTGCCCCAGGGAAGTAGGGGAGGACTTCAGAGAGACAAGCCTGTTCCTTGGGCCAGTGAAGGAAACAAAGAGGAGCTGCTTGGGAAGTGACTCAAATAGTTTCTGTATTGCTTCTATGTAAACATGAGAATTAAACTACCAAAAAGCTTCCTCCCAAACAAAAATTACTCATTTTTAAAAGTAACACTTTGTTAATCATATTTCAATTCTATCTTCATTTAAAAAAACAATTTATTAAGAATAAAAGCTCATTAAAACATAAATAAATATTGGCAATATTTGTGCACTTTCAATAAAACTTGTCAAGTCTAGATCTTAATTTTTAAACACACATATAAAACCTAGTTAAGTATTTGTAAATTTGTAGCACTAATACATTTTAAATATCAAACAAAAGGAACAAAAGTTTAACTAATGAAAGAATTATAAAATGCTTTTAAATTCCCCAAATTTAAGGTTAATCACTTAGAATATGAAGGAAGTGAAGCAGAGGGGACTACAGACATAGTTTAATCTACCTATAACATATCTGTCATAAATCACGGTCAGGAAATCTAAATAGATTTATATTTGAAAGAATTTCCCATGATAATTGTTAACTATTTTTATTTGGAATAGATGGTATTGTAAAACATTCGCTTAGTCCAAATCTAATCAATGGATAATACTTTATCCCTTAAAAAATCTTGCAGATAATCAATACATGCCAGTTTTTAAGAGAAAAGTACTAACTGTAGTACATCTGCTTCTCCCAGAAGTACCAATGAGGGACAGTTTCCATAGTCAGTTATAAACAGATATAATATAAAACAGTTTTTGATTCTACTTTAAGCATGTTTCTTTCAACATTAAACATGTTTATGTACCTAAGTACTCTGGACTGCACTGAAATAGCAATCCTAAAAGAGGTAATCTCAAATACAAGGAGAATACAGAGCTGGTTTGGAAATAAGATAAGTCTGACAACAATTTCAGGAAATCTTCCTCTCAGAAAGTCTATTTGTGTACCTAAAATTAGCACCAATACTCCAGAAACAGTGAAACAATAAGATGGTTTGCAAGTGATGACAGCTTTGGCTGAGATTAACAGCAAGCTATGTAGATAGAATCATGTGGCTTTGGAGCAATCCACTTGTATGATATCCAGTAAATACATATCTCAATGATCAGACATATACTGATCTGCTCTTAATAACTGTAAGCCATTCCTCCAAAGCTATGCTTTATACTAATCATTTTCAAGAATAAGGAATTTGTCCTTTGATTTGTAATTAAGTCTCAGAACAAGCCTTAGATACTGTTATCTCAAGGTCTGAGCATCCAGGACAGTAAGCAGAAGCATTTCTCAAATTGTTTCATTTCCAAAGATAAACTGTTAAAACACATAGCTTAATTTAACATTAGTGGATTGTGCCTTTTGAAATAATCCTGGCCCTACTCATCACTATGAAGATAAAAAGCAACTATCTACAAGTTTTAGCTTTGTCTTGGTAAGTGCTTTCTCAGATTTAATGAGCTCTTACAATGCACCACTTTATTGAAGTCCATAACAGCAAAACGAGGTGGGTCCCATGTCTCCATCTTCATAAATGAGAGAACTGAGGTTCAGAGAACTGAAGTTCTTCTCCCAGGGCCACATACAGAGTGTCAGAGGGAGAATTCACTCTCTGCTTGCCCTAAGTTTGCTTTTTCCAAGGTCCATTTTAAAAGTCTCTTTTAGCATTTTAAAACAAAGTGAGAAGGGCGACAGGGCATTAGGGAGTGGGAGGGGGTCAAGGACACAGCCTACATCAGCTGGAGTTGGATCATGCATCGTCTGCATGGCCAGACATGAAAGCACAGAAAAGGGAAGAAAGTAGGGATCAGCAGGCTTTCCATTTTGCACTAGGCAGCTGTCTCAGCCCATCACTTGTGGCCAGGTACTAACCTGTTCTGAACCACAATTTCTCCTCTCTTTCCTGGGAGGCCAAAGGGGTGCTTTTTTCTCCGTTTTTAAAAAATCATCTTTATCCCAATCCCGAAAGTGTAATAAGAGTCTAACTTGGATGTTGGGGAAAATAAGGGTGTGTCAGAGGGTGGGCAGATAAGCAGGCAGGGAAATAACCACCTGATTTTTCTCTTTGATTTCTGTTTCAAGTCCTGTAATGACAGATCTCACTCCAGTGCAGTATGTTTTGGAAATATACTTAACAGGGACATGTGATTATTTTTAGGTACGTTTTAAGTGTTGACTAATAAAAGGCAAATATCAGAACAGAAGAGCAGTTTAATATAGCATTTTTAAAACCATTCAGTATTCTAAGGCATCCGTGACCTGCTATAATCTAATTATTTCTCCAACACCCTTTGGAATTGTCCAGAAAGATGTGGTACAGTTTCTAACTGGTGCATTAAGCATCTGGCCTGACTTCACAGAATTACAGATAGCTGAATATGCACTCTCTATATATTTTATTAACATCCCAGAGGTTCACGTTAAGATGTAGTACTGATGTGCCCTAACTTGCATCACTACCTGTTGACAGAAAAAACTGGGCTAGACTTGAGAGGGTCTACAAATAGAAAAATCTTTTAAAGATGTTTTGGCAAGTTAAACAAAACTTTGGCTTAAAAAAAAAAAAAAGAAAGAAAATTAAAAGAGCAGCTTCAAGTTTATAAATTTATAAAACATGCCCAAGTTTCAGCATGCCAAATCCTCTAAAAATGAGCTAATCTCCAGCATCCGTTCCCTCCTTCTCAAACTAACAGTGTCCAATTTTCCTTCGGATCATACCCTGGCCTCCATTCTCAGCCGTGTGTCTGAGTGGGGTTGACCCTACCTACAGCTCTTACAGGGGGCTTAAGCTCACCAATATATCCCCCCATCTTCCTGTAATAGGTTCAGGAATGAGCATGTGATCAAGATTAAACAAATGAGAGTGAATCATACATCTGTGCATGTGTAGGAGCTTCTGGAGGTGACCTCTCTTCCTCTGAACACTGCAATATGGGAATGTGATACATGGAACTGTCACTGCGTAAGGAAAAAGCCTGGAGCTGCCAAGGATCGGTTGTACATGATCTATCACTCCTTTGCCAACGCTCCTTTGCCAACACTGGAAAAGCCAGAGCCAGAGAGAAACTGTTTTCTTGTTGACATACTTTAAGCCACTGTATCAAGCTTTACCTGAAGCCAGCCAGACCATACATTTGAACTTCTCAGTTACATGAACCAATAGATTTCCAATTGTTGATTAGTTAGTAAGGCTTGAGCTTTCAATCACTTGCAACCAAAAAACTCTCAACTGATAATAAGCCCAAGGCATTTAATATACCAAAAGCCTGAGCTGATTTTGTTGGTTGGTTTGTTTTTCAGACAACTTTGAAGACTTTATTCTCAGGAAGAGTCGTGAGGGGAAGAAAAATCATCAAGGATGTTCCTTTCTAAAACCTGAGAGAACTTTAATACTTTCTAAGATTAAATTTCCAATATTATAGTTGGAGGTGGTCTGGGGGTCATCTAGTCCTACTAGCTTCTTTTACAGGGAAGTTTAACAAATTTGTGTACAATGAATGAGTGAATGAGGAAGCTTAAGTTTAGGCAGGTTGGAAGACCTGATTTAAATTGTTCCGTTTCAACTGGGAGTTGTTTATAAAAGAGGTTTAGTGGTGGTTGTTGTTTTCACTTGGATACACAAGTAAATAGTAGAGCCTGGGAAACCTGATTCCAAATCCAACCTCCCCTGTCCTCCATCAGGGAGCGAGCATCTCTTACCCTCTCACAAAAACAGAAAAACACAAAGTTTTTCAATATGGCCAGTTTAGATAGTCTTAAGAGTTTTAAAATTGGAATATGCTAGTGGAGTTCATTTTCCGGCCAGTTCTTTACCCTCTGAAATGCATTTTCTCATGTACAGTGTTAGATTCACAGGCTAGCCCACAAAACAGAGCAAAATGCAAAAAAACGACAAATGCCTTTTCAATCCAAAACCTCTACTAGACTCAACTAAGTTCTAAATCCTGAGAACATGGGACCATGAAATGCATGAAGACAACAGAAAAAAAAAAAAAAAATTCAACAAGAAAAAATCCTATTTGCCTACCTCCTCCCTCATTCCCTGGCTATTGAACAACAAGAGTGTGAAAAAATCTGTCATTGGTCCTCTCTGACCTCCCTTTGTGCATTCTTCTACCACTTCTTAATGTCTCCTTTTTTCAAGTGCTCAGATGCCCTCATCTTAATAGAGGCAGTTATCATTCCTTTGGTACTTACTATGAGTCAGGTACTGAGCTAACAATTTCAGAAATATTTAGTAATTTGTCTACAGTCATGTGGCAAAGCCAAGCTGGACCCCAGGTATGCTAGACTGTGAAGGACATGCTCTCAAACATTAGTCTACACAGGTGGGTTCCTCCACTCAGAGCTGAGTTCTCTCTACTGTAAGAATCAGGCCCCCCATTCCTATCACAGCCTAAAGGGCTTCTCACTGAAAACTGTCTGCCTTCCTTCCCCTCCTACCAGGACAGCCATCCCCTTATTGTAGGTAATCTCCCTTAGGTAACAAAGGAGGAAAGCAATCTGAATTAACTCAGGGTAACTCAATCTTTTCAGAGGTGGTCCATTTTATTGCAAAAAAAGGTACATTTTATTATAAGTTCACCTCCAACTGGCAGAATTTCAGACAGCTGATAAGAGCAAGAAGTAAAAACAAGAACAAAAACAAAAACAAATGGAACCAGCAAAAGAGTATATATTTTGGACAGGGTGGGCTGATAGGAGCTATCTCAAGAGTTTGCCTCCAAAGTTAGCACCTCTAGTACAGATCACATTTTTCATAATCTCTTGCCGCCTTCTACATTTTAATCCACAACTTAAAAAAAAAAAAAAAAAGAAAGAAAGCAACAATACATAATTGGCATTCAATAAATTCCTGCTGCCTTTATTTGCCATGTGGTGAAACCAAACCCCAGAGCAGATAATATGAAGTCATGTCAGGCTAGGGAATGGAAACCTCAGAACTCCTAACTCCCAGGCCAATATACCTTCTTTTAGATACTGATAACCAAAATTGTCCATTTATCGTTCTTTTCTGTTTAAGGTCTGCCTGAATGGAGACAAAACTGATTAAATATTGATATAAGCCCATAGGAATTAGGCCAGGCAAAAAGTTCTTTTTAAATATAATCAACTCCCAACTGAAAATAGCTTCTAGAAAGAATTCTTTCATAAAACAATTTAATCCATGTGTTTATTTTGCAGTAACAGGAAGAAAATCCACCCTTTAACTGAGGGATTACCTGTTCGTCCCACCTCCCTTTCCTCCAAAACTCCAGTGGCTGCACCTCAGTTCAACTTTTGCTACCTAACATTTCTAAGAAGTTGGCTTTTCAACAGACATTAGAATTCTAAAACTCCTGTATTTAATGGGTCCACCCTCAGAGGCCAATAAAAGTGCAACCATAGAACAATAGGGGTCAATATACCTCTTATCAAGAGTTCACCTTCTACTGTGGTATCATTCATTCTTGGAGAGGAACTCAGAAGGTCAAACTGCTATCAAAGAAGCATGTAAATAGATAAACTAAATGAAGCTAATGAAGAGACCATAATCAAATACTCCTGGGAAAGACAATTAGCTGGCCTTCTTCAGAAACAAACACTCAGAAACTTTTTAAAAGCACAAAGGAGAATGCTGTGAACCTCTAAGAATAAAACAAATAACATCAGTTTAAGGAAATTGCCCTCCAGGTAAATATAAAAGCAAAATTCTTCCCAATAATAATAAAGAGTGAAACGCACTTAGTGGAAAACTTATGAGCCTAAAGCAATTGTTGACCGAATAGCAGAAACCAGTCTATTAAAATCATAATTGAAAATAAAGTCTATAATTCTGCTAATTAGACACAGACATTATAAATGTCTATGTCTTCCACTGTTCAGTGTTTATTCATATACATAAATTAAAATACAATAATTTAAATACAAGCAAAACTACCCCTGAACAGTTTCTTTCTTCTTAAAATGTTTGTATCTTAACTCATGTTCAGAGCAAAAACGTATCAGAAAGGAAAATACTCTATTTAATTTTTCAAAAACTTTTTATTTTAGGGAGGATGCCTTAAATATGAAAAACCTACTATCTACTAGGTTCTACAGAAGATGGACAAATAGTGGGAGTATATGAAAAATACTTTCACTTCTTAAAACAAATACATATAAAACAATAACTTATTACCTCCAGGAAAAAGAACTGGTTACCTTTCTTTTTTTTAACCTTTTGGCATTCCTGTTCCCTTCCCTTAAATAAATCAGTTATTTATTTGAACCTGCTTTCTGTTCATTTCTCAAATAAATATTCACTGCTGGGGTTACTAGCCTTCACAATTATAGCATTATTGTAACTAGTCAAAAATGAAAATAGTATGATTTTGCTTAACTTCTTTTTAATACAGATGGCTTAAAAATAAAAAGAACCAGTGTCTTTCTATTGTAATCTTATAAATAGCCTTCTAACAGTCTTGTATTTTTTATAAGCTTGCTACCACTCCCCTGTTGTAGTAAACTTCAGAAAAGGTTGTGATTCCAAAGGGCTGCCTACCAACCGAATGGCATCCTGGCCTTGGCAGGCTGAGCGCCTCATTCTGGCTGCTCTCACTCCCTCTAGCGATGGCAAAGCTCATCTGTCTGATCACCCAGTTACCTCACTGAACGAGAGCTTGGCGAAGTCCTGCCCATCTATGACATCACCCCCTTCTTCAACCACTGCGAGGTGAAGCTTTAACTTCAGACTTGGAGGTGGGCTGTGCAGTAAACTGGAATGCTGTCCCTTGCTGGCTCCTCAGTGGAGGCGTGATCTGAACAGGACCAGCTCAGCCTGCAGCTGCCGTTGGCTTTGTGTGGACTGGACGCCGAGCTGGGCAGAGGGGGAGGGTTATTACTCCAATTCCCGGGCAGTGGAATTACAGCTAGAGCGGCAGAACATATGGGATTGCTTTTTCTCGCCTTCCCGGTAAGTGTTTCCCATGTTTTTCCTTATGATTGTCCCAGAAAGTTTGCTTGGTTTTACTCTCTAGAAAGAAATGACTTGGTATCATGAGGCATCCAAATACGAACGTTTGCTCTGTCACCAGGACGAGCAATGTATGTGCGTGCAAGCCAGCAAGGAAAAATTGGACTCTTACAGCCAAATGCAAGAAGTTTCTTGAAACCTTTCTTTCATTAAAAAAAAAACGAATGATAAATGGCTATTTTCTGTCTCGTGTCATTGCTATTTGAAAAGAGCCTTATAGAAAACATTAAGTTGGAAAGTTAAATGTTAGATGTTAAGGAATACGAGGCAGATTTTTTCACAGAGAGGAAAGCGAAAGGTCTTGCTAACTTGGTGTGTACTGTATGTGTGGTATGATCACCAATTGCTGCTTTTACAACTGTGAAAGAAAATCAATAATCCCTCAGCCCATGAGTACGCAGTACATGAAAAGCATACATCTTGCTCACAGCTAGCCCAGCTACTCCTGGAGACTTATGTGCCTCTGGAAGGATTAACAGCTACACCTAGATTTTAAAGCTTGCACTGCTATCCTGCCAGAGCTGCTTCAAGCATTTCAGGCTTGCAAATCTCAACTAGTGAATTTAACTCAGAGGAGGGGGAGACTGTCTTACAAACCATATCCCCTCTCCAGAAAAACGCCAAAATCCATTGCTTGGGCAAATGTAGTATGTGACTAGCATAGTAATTGGCAAAGTCTACTCAGAAAAACTAACAAAGCTCAGCCTGGAAGTTAAGCCTGATGTATGCAGGGATTTCAGTGTGGCAGAGGGTAAAAAATGAGTAGAGCCCTCATCAAGTGGGATATGCAGAGTATCCATTCACTTGCAACTTATAATGGGAAAATCTTATATTGAAAGAAATATTTTTATACAACAAAGCTTTCCAAAAGTAGTTAAATGTATCTTCTCAAGAAAATTTTTTTTCAGTGAATTAGATCTGAAACAAAATGGTTGCATAGAGGTAAAAAGTACAACAGGCCTATATTTTCTCAACATCTGGGGGTTTGATTGTTATTTATTTATTGAGAATTTAAAAGATTTTTTAAAAGCCTTGATATGTGCCAATCATGGAACCAAATTCTCCAATGGTTTTAACAATTAACTATTTTAAATTTTCTTAATAAATCTATCTGCTCTAAAATGCACACATATGTTCCTTCGTTATAGCAGGAAACAACATGAATAAAGCCACTAGAAAAGTGCTTCAGCTGTAGCAATGCCTTTCATTTATCTCCGACCACGTAGGAATATCCTGACCAGCATAAACATAAAGAAGGAATTTGTCTGTTTTCAGATAGGACCACTTATGCCTGCCCCAAAGTGACAGATGACAGATACCCATCTCTCTTGAAATGAGTAAAGAAAGAAATGAACCTTTTAAAAGTACTACAAAATATTAATATTACCGCTACTACCAATATTAATAATAATATGCCAGGTTTTAATCTATAAGAAGATTAAATCAGAGATATGCCTCTTAGTTTGCAGATATATGTGTGTGTATACACAACATATACACACACATACACAAACACATACATATATTAGCCTGAAATAAAAAACAGCGTTACAAAAACATGATTGCATGTATTTAAGTAGGAAAAGCACATCTAATTTCTTTTTTAAATAGAGCACTGCCAAAAATATATCTAGTCCAAGGATCAGAAAAGATATTATTGAATGAATAAACATAATGAATTCATTAATATTGTGTATAATACTGTATAATACTATCAGTTATTAATTAGGCTGTATAATACTATCAGTTATTAATTGGGCTTTTCATTCCCCCCCCCATTTTAACTCAATTATGGTTAGGTTCAAAATGCCCAATTAAACACTTCCTAAACATTAACGTTGGTGGAATATATAACTGGGCAGCAAGTAAAGTTTTTACAAAAAGAAGAAAAACAGTAAGAAAATTTGTCATAACTGAATGTGGCAGTAAAATAGAAGGTATGTTTCTTTTGCTTTCAAGTGTTAATTAAGGAGCCTCCAATTCCATCAAAACTTTTTCAGAGCTAAATGAAGCGGTGTGAAATAAATTTGGTTGAAATCTTGTGGCTGTCAGACTTTGTTAGCAAGCTATTAATTATCTTTACCCCAGTTTCTTCTCTAGACTATATTGCCCAATCAAATAGAAACTCCAATTACATTCAGCACCTCCTGCCTAGGGACACAAGACCCTAATGAACACTCAGTGTCTCCAGATGAAAAATACAATTATCATCTTTAAACATGCAAGTGCACTGCAGAGAGATTTGTCTCTGCTTTTCTTGGCCACACACACTAGGGCTTCCTCCTCTTTCTGGATTATTTTGAACAATTTTAAACCCTACAAAAATCAGTAGCAGAGAACTTGCCTTGTATTAATGTTATATGAATGTTTCTTTATGCTTTTATTCTTGATATGCCAAATGTTCATACCAATATTAAATTAAATCTGGTCATTAGAAAAAAAAATTGGTTTAAAACTGCCATTTCAGTGGATCTTAACTTTTCCCCCTATTTTTAAGGTGGGTGGGCTACATAACAAAGAATGTGTTTAATGCCAAGATCCAAGACTAACTTAAAAATTTTGATTAAACCCCCTTAAATATTCTTTTATTCAACCAGTTTATTTTAATAGTATTATAAATAATTGTTGACGGTCAAATGAAGACCACTATAAATGAAGTCAACGAGGGAAATAAGATTCAGTAAATTTTTCAAAGCCTGTAACTTCTTCCCTCCTTTTCTCCTCAGTCCCCCTTGCCTCCCACCCCCACCTTTTGCCCCAGAGGCCTTTACTGTTCTTCTCAACGGGAGGCTTTGTTGTAATTAAACCAGAGGAAAACTGGCTGGCAGCAGCCAACATCTGACCTAGGGCTTCTGAAAGCAGTGTTCTGGTAGAGTGTACCACCCCCCAGCGGGCAAAAACTCTACAGTAAATCTCTAAGCAATATTAATTCTCCAAAGTGCATTTTTCTCTTCAGAGCATAAAAAGGGCCTTTTCTCGACTCTTTCTAACATTCCACCATTTCAAAAACTTATCACAAGTCAACAAACAAATTTCCATCAAAGAGATGGTTTGTAAATGTCTTCTGGAAAAAGCCTTCTGCCGCTTAAGAACCGAAATAGGAATATACATTTCAGAAAGCATTTTCCAGTTTCAGAATGCAGATCAACATCGCTAAATTTGGTAAAACATCACACTAAAAAACAGTCTGAAAGCCATGTTTATATTGCACAGGAGAGCAGGTTTCAGGACTTTGACTTGTCTGTTGACAAGAAGACCAGAGAAAACAGATTTTAAGTAAAAAAGAACGAAATGTAATCTAAGCAGCAGCTTAAAGTTGCATTTGTTTAACATATTAATAATCTCTTTCCTAGCCCCCAAATCAAGTGTCAGGAATGTATAAAAAGCTCTCTCCAGGTATTCGTCTGCTTAAATGAGAGAAAGGAGAAATTGCTCTCTCTTGATGAGACAATGACAGCTTTTGTTCTTTATTCTTTCACTTTTCACGTGCACAAGTTACCCTGGCAACTTTGAAAAGAAAACCCAGAGACCACATTTGGTTAAACACCATTTTTAAAGTGTGCCACTGGACTGTGGATTGATCAGTCTATGTGGTGATGATTTTCTTCCTCTTCATTTGGTTTAAATCAACAATACTCAACTCTGACATGAAAAAAACAAGGTGTTTTTTATGATTAGGGATGTTATCATCCAGCCCAGTGCTTGGCACACAGTAGACCCAAATATTTGTTCTACTAGAGTATGGAAACTTGAATATTAGAAATTTAAAGCATATCAACCAAATTGTACTCACAACACTGAAAAAGGCATTTCAAGTTTGCAGTGGGAAAATGTTTGCGGTTTAACAAAGATAAGCATAGTTTTAATTGCAATTGCTTAAAAGTCAATGCAAACTTAAAGCTTGTCCCCTGCCCCAAGCTCTCTACTGCTCACCTTTACCAACCTCTAAATTAATATCTTATTCATTCTTATAAGCCATGGTTTTCTAACTCATTTAGTCTGGCTTAATATCATAAAGGAAGCAGCCTTCACTATGATGAAAGATAACATCCCAGTTTGCCTTTTTGTTTTAAGGATGCTCAGTTTAACTTTATAAGCCACAACAAACGAAGCAGAATTAGATTCATTTATCACAAACCTATTGGGGGCAAGAACCAGTAACATAAAAGGAGAAAGTAAAAATACTTTGCTTTGGAACTTTCATCCCCTATTTGCATAAATGAAACAAACCTTACAGGCCAGAAAACAGTCTGGATAAAACTACGTAAGAAAAGGCACACTTGCTTCTCTGCCTCTCAGCAAACCCTTTAGAATTCATGACTCTCAAGAGGAGAGTTAGAGGTCCTTCTGCTTGCCTGGCATTAAACAAAAGAATTGGAACTTTCCTGAAATCTGATGATCGTGGAAAATTTAACTACCAGACAGGCTGCTTAGAAAGCATTTTGCTGTCACCATCAACTAACCTGATGTACTCCAGTTTTTCAGTTTAACCATACACATAGTTTATTTGAAATACCATTTGTCGTTACAAAGACTTAGCATTCATAGGTTGATCATTTTTTTGAGCTTTCTAGCAGCAATTTAAACCTTCATGAATAAATTACTTTCCTAATACTCCAAATTATGATTGTATAAATTCCAGTTTACCTAGAAATATTAACAGACTTGGATAAATTTGAGTAAGCATATATTTTCTTCAATCTCAAGGTTTTACTCAAAATAATAATGCAATTAACTTTGATTAAGAGTTCTACATGCCTTTCTACTTTTAGATTTAATATTTTTAAAAGTTTCCCAGAGAGTTAAGAGACCCTGATGTGAGGCAAAGCATTAAAAAGAAACGAAAATCTCAAAACTCTATACTCGATTTAAGATTTTTTTTAAATGAGCAATGATTTCAAATCAAAGTCAATTTAAATCAAAGGGAGCAAATAAAGGATTTAGGAAGTTAGCACTATCAACATATAATCTTAATCTAAGTGATCAAAACATGAGAAATACCCTGTCATCTCAAACATTCCCACCTCCAAAATACTGTAGTAGCAAAGAAGGAATCATATAAACATGTAGATTGCCTCAAGTTCTTGACTTTATTTAAATACCAGTTTTCTATTCAGATACAACTTCTTCAATTATGTTAGTTTTCTTAAAGTATCTCAAAATGATAGCATCTTTATCTATTTACATTCTTTTAAGTGTATCATGGAAATAAATTGGAGGCTTCTTGCAAACGTGATTACATTATAAATGCATTTTTAAAAATCCACAATTTTTATTTATAAAGATAAACTGAATAGGAAAATCCATATTAAAAATCTGATTTACCAGTGAGGCGATTATGTTTTTCTTCTTTTTGCTACAGTTCTACATGCTATATACTGAAGCAATGATAACAATTTAAAAAAAATTTTAAGCATTCCTTTAAATAACCAGGGTTCCATTTATGTTTTCCCCCAAGTTACCCCATTAACAATATTTTTCTAAAAGATCGATTCCTTTTTGTTCAGAAGTAATGGCCTCTTTCAAGCCTATGCAGACATAAAGGCTCTGAAGTCGATGTTGTGGAAACCAGGCCACAGTGTCCATGCCAGTGGGGATCATTTTTCTTTTCATCAGTCACATTCAACTACAATGTCTTTATGTGCGTGAATATGTAGAGCCAGCTCAGAAAGAGGGAAGTCTAAGCATGGGGGTAGGATCACTTATTTTAGATGGAGAGACCATTACAGCCTCTAATATGTAAAATAAAACAAAACTCTTTAGCACTATAGTTTTTAAATATAAAAGGTCAGGAGAAGATATAAAATATAAGATATAAAACACAATCAAGCATGCATTGAACTGTTTGAGCTTAAGTAAAGGGAGTAAGAACTTGTGAAGGAAGCTTCATTTTTCAAAGAGTATCCTTCTCTCCAGAGAAACATGCTTTATATTTTTGCCTTTTGTTTTAATGCAATCTGGGGAGAAAAGAATGGCATTTTCCAAGAACTTAATGAGATTTCAGGCTTTCTGTTAATCCCACATTATTACCACTATTGTATTAATGGCAATGTGAGTTTGCATATCAAATAGAGCAGAGGAAGCAGTTTCACAAATGTAAAACAGAAAAATAAACAAATTAATCTTCCTTCTTTTCACACCAATTTAGAATATTTTTTCTTTCTCTGGGTTAAAAATGTGAAAATCAAAACATATTCTTGGAGCTTGAATTGGTGAAATACTTACAGCTCAGCTACAAGCTTTAGCTCTGGTTATCATTATGATCATCACCTTGCACATACTCTAGGCTGACCAACAACTTTTAAATTCCCATTCATCAGATTAATCTTTTCAACTTTAGAGTATGTCCTGGTGTATGAGAAATGGCCAGCTATTGGCAACATTTTAAGCAGGTTCTCACCTGTGATTTTTATAATGGTTTTGATTAGTTTTTAATGCAGTTCAACAAAAGTAACTGTTTTTTAAATTGCTTTAAATTTTTTCTTAAATTTACCAAATTACTTTATATGTTGAATAATTTTCAAGCTTAGAAAACATTTACAGAAGATACTTTTTAAAGTAACATTGTAATTATAATTTCACAGCTTGCTTTTCCATTTTCACATACCAAGAAAGCAACAGTTTTCAAGAAAATACTCCACTGAAATTCAACAATAATGAGCAAAACCCTAAAGGCATCACTGTAAAACCTCACATTAAACAATAAATCACTTAAACTTTCCTTTATGGGCACTTTGCAATATTCACTAGAGACTACTTTATCCATCTGCTAACTGCTATTTTTACTTCAAGTTGCCTAAATAATAAATTAAATGTATCTGTAATTTTTTTTCAGTTTCCTTCTGTTAATGCAGTCTATTAGTGTTGATATCTGGTGACAAACTAAAAGAAACCGAACTTTCAAAGAGAACCAGAAACACAAATTTTGGCCTTATTTAACAGTCACTTTCAGTACTGTTTGAATTCTGGAACAGATGCTATCCTTGTTGGATGCTAGGTAATTACTGGGGGAGAAGCAAATTGCTTCTACTTTCAGGGTCAAATATTTCCATGATACCTTAACGAACCCTACTTGTATAGAAAGCCCCTGAGTGGGTAACCTTGCGTAACAGATACTGATCCTACCCACCTCCCCTGTCCACCCACAAAAATCGTCATGCATATTAGATAATGAACAAAGCAGTCATCATTAAAGTCATGAGTCTCTTTGGTAAAGCCTTAAGCCCTTTCAGAAGTGAAAAAAGACAGTCATTGGAAATTGGCATGTTCCTGTTTGAACCTAGAGGGAAATGCCTTGTCAGCTTTTGATATGCTTTCCTAACGGTCATTACAAGGAGACATTGAAATAGCGTCCTTTCTGTCCCAAATACAGTTTTTCAAGTTCAGTTTGCTAAAAATTATATTCTCCTGAAAAAAATACTATGACTTGAACTTCTACACTGCCTTTTGGTCAACAATACCTGAGTAACTAGAGTTTCAAGATCATCAACTAGCCCTTAAAAACACCTCTAAGGAGGAAGGTCATAGTGTCCACATTCTGCAATTGGGAAAATTGAGGCCTGCAAGAAGAATTAAACAGGGCACTGAGCAAATCAAAAGAAACGCTTCTAAAGCAAACCCTTTTCAACTCTTTAAATTGTAGATTGTATGACTTTGTAAAACTATGTTCAGAAATGTCTAAAACGTTACCATGGCATTTCTGTCAAAAATCCTTGTTATGTCTTTGTTCACCTCTTTGACATGTACTTGTTTTCTTCTTTTTAAACATTTTATCATTTTATATCTAAGATTTGAAAGTGAACTTTTAAAGATTGGCCTGACCTGAATTCAAAATCCATGCAAGGGGCTTACTGCCTCTTGAATGAAGCTTTGCTTCTGATTTGTTGAACAATCAGTTAACAATTGAAATTATCTATTTGGTGACAATCTCAACTTTGGCTTCCACTTTATTTACATAAACGGGAAGTAAAAGACAAAGAGGTCATCTTATCCCTTTGCAACAACTACTATGACGAAAGATGTGTTGCTTAAAGAAAGAAGTGAAATTAAATTTCTAGGAAATTTCTCTAGTGTGTTAACGTTCATTAAAACATTTTACTTTCACAGGAGATGCTCAGACCCAGTGTATTTCAAGGAACAGAAACATAAAGGAAACCTAGTATGCTTCCCTTTTTTTTCCATGAAGAATATTTGAATTAAGTTTTTTTACCTCTGTGACTGCACCAGCTATTCTGAGAAAGCAGCAAGAAGCAAAAGCTGGAAATAGCTATTTCACAGCAGGTAATCACACCTCAGGATGTAGCTACTGTACAAAGTTTATACTTGGATAATACTGGATGGGAATAAAGGTGGGGGGTAACTGCCTGAAAAACCTATTACTATACAGGTCTTAGCATCATGAATGGCTTTCTTCATGAGGATCTGAAGTTACTATCTCTGACCACATTGCACAGAAGAGGCAATAAGAATTTCAAAGAGAGCAGTTTCCACTAAGGGAATTAAGCTACACAAAAGGAACCTTCACACAGAAACTCTATAAGAAAGAAAGAAAAAAAAAATACATAGGAAACCATGTGTTCTACATAGTAACAGGAAACTGAATTGTTTCTGGTCCCCACTTTAATAAGCTTGCCCACCATGCTGAACCGCAGCTGGAATGTTCATTGACAACAGCAAGCCTGATCTGGAGGTGTGTGCGGCATAGGATTACTTGAATAAACAGTGAAGAATATTTCCAAGGACTAAACAAGAGTTTATAAGTCCCAGCCCCTCACCAGGAAAATAATATATGCGCATTGGATTTTCACTCACGCAAAATTTACCCACATCGTTCAATAAGGTAGGAAAAATATTAAAGTCTTTTATTTTCATGCCTGAAATTATAAAGGCTAATTAATACCTAAAGGTGCTGAAGAAATTATATTACACAATAGATCAGTACAAATCTATAATTCTCCAGCCATGGAGAATGTTGAATAATATTTTAGATTAGAACTTGAAGAAAGATAAATGCATTGTGAAAACATGTTATGAGATAGAATGTAATGAAAAATGTTCATAAAGCCATTAAACCATGTAGTACAAAACATACAATAAAATGGGAGAAAAAGAAAGAGCTAGTTTAACATGAAATGGAATTTTCCACTTAGATTAGCTAGATGTATTAGCTGTATGTCTTTCCTTCCCTAAAGTAAATGAAAAAGATTCCTTCTGATTTTCTTGCTAGAAATACCTATCTCACATGTTTAATATTAATAATCAAAGAAAAATAACATCAATAATCAAAGCAAACACTTGGCTTTACTGGGATTCAGGATCTCAAGAGATGTGTAACTATTCCTGAATAGTAAGAGAATAGATTTTTTTTACTACACATTTCTACACTTGTACAGTCTACCTAATAGAAAGCAGATATAAAATTTTTGTTCTTAAGAACAGTAACATTATTCTCTTTAAATATAACAAATCATATTCATATGTGTCAATTCATTATGAATATTAAGAAAAAATTAGAAATCTGACTAGCTTGGTCAATGACTGGCTATGAAACTGATATAAAGTATTATGAAAATGCTTTAGAATATTCAATAAAACTAATTATGTTTAACATTTCAAAGTCAGATAGATTTGGGACATAATACTTCTTAAAACCAGAAACACTTAAGGTAAAAAGATTATGTGATTGTGTTCATTGTTAGCTAGCAATAAAACCTAAGCATGCAAAAAAAAAAAAATTAACTAATAAAAGTGATTATAGATGTTGCAGTTTCTACATCTATTTTGAATACCATTTTAAATATGCTGGCCTGATGGTTTTCTGTCTTTTTTTTTTTTTTTTTTTTTAACTCACTCCATTTTAGGGCTCTGAAACTACCTTGTGTAAAGACCTCAACACTGCTGACCATGATCAGCCCAGCCTGGAGCATCTTCCTCATCGGGGCTAAAATTGGGCTGTTCCTCCAGGTGGCACCACTATCAGTTATGGCTAAATCCTGTCCATCTGTGTGCCGCTGTGATGCCGGTTTCATTTACTGTAATGATCGCTTTCTGACATCCATTCCAACAGGAATACCAGAGGATGCTACAACTCTCTACCTTCAGAACAACCAAATAAATAATGCTGGGATTCCTTCAGATTTGAAAAACTTGCTGAAAGTAGAAAGAATATACCTATATCACAACAGTTTAGATGAATTTCCTACCAACCTACCAAAGTATGTGAAAGAGTTACATCTGCAAGAAAATAATATAAGGACTATCACTTATGATTCACTTTCAAAAATCCCCTATCTGGAAGAATTACATTTAGATGATAACTCCGTCTCAGCTGTTAGCATTGAAGAGGGGGCATTCCGAGATAGTAACTATCTCCGGCTGCTTTTCCTGTCCCGTAATCATCTTAGCACAATCCCCTGGGGTTTGCCCAGGACTATAGAAGAACTCCGTTTGGATGATAATCGTATATCCACCATCTCATCACCATCTCTTCAAGGTCTCACTAGCCTAAAACGCCTGGTTTTGGACGGAAACCTGCTGAACAACCACGGTTTAGGTGATAAAGTTTTCTTCAACCTAGTCAACTTAACAGAACTGTCACTGGTACGGAATTCCCTGACTGCTGCACCAGTAAACCTTCCAGGCACAAACCTGAGGAAGCTTTATCTTCAAGATAACCATATCAATCGGGTGCCCCCAAATGCTTTTTCTTATCTAAGGCAGCTGTATCGACTTGATATGTCCAATAACAACCTAAGTAATTTACCTCAGGGTATCTTTGATGATTTGGACAACATAACCCAATTGATTCTTCGCAACAATCCGTGGTATTGTGGGTGCAAGATGAAATGGGTGCGTGACTGGTTACAATCACTACCTGTGAAGGTCAATGTGCGTGGGCTCATGTGCCAAGCCCCTGAAAAGGTTCGGGGAATGGCTATCAAGGACCTCAATGTGGAACTGTTTGATTGTAAGGACAGCGCACTTGTAAGCACCATTCAGATAACCACTGCAACACCCAACACAGTGCATCCTGCTCAAGGACAGTGGCCAGCTCCAGTGACCAAACAACCAGACATGAAGAACCCCAAACTCACTAAGGATCAGCGAACCACGGGGAATCCAGCAAGAAAAACAATTGTCATTACAGTGAAAGCTGTCACCTCCGACACAATTCGTATCTCTTGGAAACTTGTCCTACCTATGACTGCTTTAAGACTCAGCTGGCTCAAACTGGGTCACAGCCCAGCGTTTGGATCTATAACGGAAACAATTGTAACAGGAGAACGCAGTGAATACTTGGTCACAGCCCTGGAGCCTGATTCGCCCTATCGAGTCTGCATGGTTCCCATGGAAACCAGTAACCTCTACCTATTTGATGAAACTCCTGTTTGTATTGAGACTGAAACTGCACCCCTTCGAATGTACAACCCTACAACCACCCTTAATCGAGAGCAAGAGAAAGAACCTTACAAAAACCCCAATTTACCATTGGCTGCCATCATTGGTGGCGCTGTGGCCCTGGTGACCATCGCCCTTCTCGCTTTAGTGTGCTGGTATGTTCATAGGAATGGATCACTCTTCTCAAGGAACTGTGCATACAGCAAAGGGAAGAGAAGAAAGGATGACTATGCGGAAGCTGGCACCAAGAAGGACAACTCCATCCTGGAAATCAGGGAGACTTCTTTTCAGATGTTACCGATAAGCAATGAACCCATCTCAAAGGAGGAATTTGTAATACACACCATATTTCCTCCTAACGGAATGACTCTGTACAAAAACAATCACAGTGAAAGTAGTAGTAACCGAAGCTACAGAGACAGTGGTATTCCAGACTCAGATCACTCACACTCATGATGCTGGAGGACTCGCAGCATACTGTGTTTCAGTTTTTTTAAACCTAAGGGAGGTGATGGTAGGAACCCTGTTCTACTGTAAAACACTGGAAAAAGAGACTGAGAAAAGCAATGTACTGTACATTTGCCATATAATTTATATTTAAGAACTTTTTATTAAAAGTTTCAAATTTCAGGTTACTGCTGCGATTGATGTAGTAGAGAAGCCTGAACACAATTCTATATTTTAGTACTTTTTAGTAATTTGTACTGTATTTTCCTTGCAAATATTGAAGTTATAAATCATTTACTTTGTGTTCTACTGAGTAAGATGACTTGTTGACTGTGAAAGTGAATTTTCTTGCTGTGTTGAACAATCAGAACTGCGTTCACATGAGATCCTTGTAGTATAAGCACAGGCCATTTTTCACTTTGGTATTAATAAAATGTAAAAAAAAGAAAAACCGGCTGAATGAGAAAAATTAAATTTCAAAAGGTAGTTATGAAATAATGTTCCAATTATTAAATTTGTATTCCAGTGGTATTCAATAATCAAAATATGTGAAGTAATGGGCAATATCAGACTTGCTGCATAACTCCATTTTTACCCTAAGCAAATTAGATATCCTTAAGAAAGTAAACATATCTTCTGAACTGAATCCATCAGCTGGCATAAAAGGAGTGTGAAGTCTGCTGTTGTTAATGCCATTGTTAACAAAGCTTTGAGAATAAAGGACTTCACAAAAACAATAATGTAAGCGTGCTTCCAGTTTAGGGGGAAATCTGTACTTAGGAAAACATGAAAACTTAGACTCGCATAGCGTAATGAACACAAATCTCAGAATTGCATTCTGGTTTTGCCTATATCATCCTGATTTTTGAAAAGTCAACTCTAAAGACACAATTGTTCATGTTTATGATGTTTTTATCATAAAGGATGTCAAAAAAAACCTTACACACATTAAAAAGGTAGCATAACCAGAAGCAATTCCCCTCAGCAATGAAGAGAAAGTAGTACTTTAAATGAGAATTTAAAAGAAAAATAAATACTAGAAATTAAACTTAGATCTGGTTTATGTGAAACATTTTAACACTGTACATAAACGTGCAATTTACGTTCACAATGATCAAGAATACTGCCCATTACTGTCACAGTTTTCCAGATATGACATAATTAACTTGTAATGTAACATTTCTTTCCAGCTTCCTACTGAATTGTGAGCTATTACTTGTTTAAAAACCTCATCACTTTTTTGTTGCCATGATTTTTTTTTTCCCAACAAAAAACCAAAGTGCATTGTACGCCCTTTGGCCAGTCTTGTATGTGCCTTGATCCAACGCTATATGTATTCAGCTTTTAAAACTCGACAAATTTTTCATACTTCCTTAAATATGAAAAATTGTGGTCTTATTGCTGAATAAAACAAAAAAAAGGACAAAATAATCGTGCTTGCTTTTTCAGGATTATGTTACTATCACTAAAGTAGCAAACTGCCCAACACATTAGTCCTAAGTACCCCCGTGTATTTTTCTAGGCATAAAAATAAATGTTGGCTACAAATAAAAAAATAGCAATATCTTGAGCTCGTGTATCATTTTACTTACAGGGTTCAGTGTTTTCATGCATAAACAAATATCCTAACAGTCTTTTGGAATACTCTTACAGAAAACTTCAGAAGTGGTTTTGTGACCTTTCAGTCTTTGTACACTGCTGCTGTTGTCCTGGCTGATACCTTAAGGTGGTTTTTGAAAAATTAATATTTTTTAAAATAGCTTTTTGGTAGTATGAGTTGGCATCAGAGGATCTGATATCTCAGATTTACCACTTACTAGGTATGTGAAAACAAACCATTTACTCTCCTTAGCTTAGTTTCCTTATCTATACAATGGGGCTATTAACACCACCCACCTCACAGGGTTGTTGTGAGGATTAAATGAGACAATGTGCTTGGAAACTGTACAATGTTCAACAAAATACAAGTTACTACTATTATGGTCAAGCAAAGTGAGCCATGTGTTCCCAGTGGTTTGTTACATATCGCTGCTTCTACTACTCTGCTAACAAATATCTCCAACTGCCTATGAAACCTCATTTATTCATTTGCCATCTTCAAATGTTTCTCAACACTTTCTCTTTTGACTTCCTGTTAAGGATAGTTGTTTTCTAGGGATAACTTAGCAAAGAAAATGTGATTAACATTGAATACAGGGAACATTTTCCGAAGGAAGTCTGATTTTGCTTCCAGAGGTTTTGAGTAGTTTAGCTACAAGCTCTGCCAGAAGTCAGGGAAAGGGCTGGATGGTTCCATAAAGTCCCTATAAACCTGTGAGTTTATAAAAAGTCAAAAGCCAAGACTATTTTCCACTTAGTATACCTTTTATGAGCACAGAAAATTTTATGTGTTCTAATACATGCATTTTAATTATTTTACCTGGGATAAATCAGAAATATGTTTTACACTAGCAAATAGAGAAAGCACTGAGAGGGTAAAAGTTTATTCTTTTACCTAGGCTTGCTATGAAATCCAAATACTTTGCTGAAATATATATATACTTTCAATAAATGACAAAACACAAATCTCCACCTTAAAGGACACTAAATTAATTATAGATACATATACATCTATCCCAAGCTAAATGTTCACAATTTTTACTGATCAGGTACTAACAAAGAAAAATGTAGGAAAAAAAAAATTCAATCCTGAATATGCAGCTTATACATTTAACAAGAATACAATGGGGAAGCTACAAAAAAAATTGAGGGAAAAATCACTCCCCTGCTGAATGTTTGACAAAAATCAAAAATTGTTTTTGGATGCAGGCACTTGTAACTGCATTAAATCACTGCACTTACACTCTCGTTCCCTATTAAAAACAGCACTGTGTCCTTTCAGTGAGGCCTATTTATTAAAAGTATTCCCCCATGCCAAAGGAACTAGTAAAAAACTCTGCTTTACTAACCACATTTTCTGAGTAAAGCACATTTTATAGGTACATGCCAACATGACAGTTTTCATGAGGAATCCAAAGAGACCCACATGCTTTAAAGCACCTGAAGTGTGGGTGTTAAAAAGGAACCAATCCACCACTGAATTCACTTTAAGATTAGCTCATCTGCCCCTGAAAACAGTAGTGGCATTTACAATTCTAATTCCTTTCTCCTACTTAGCATGATTAGCAAATCTTAATTTAGCATAGTGTTGGAATTAAAACTACTGTACTTTATGCTTTTGGACTATTGATTAAATTAGCAAAAAAAATAACTCATGGTTATCAATCACTTTCTTAAGAACTTCAAAGTTCTTTACAAAAAAATCTCAACAGCCAATGACCTTTACTGAGTGGCTTCTATATTATAAAATAGTAGGAGCTTTGCCTTCAAGAAGTGTGCTGTCTAGAGGTTGTAAGGCATTAAATAAATAATCTAGTGAAAGTTATACTGTGACTGCAGTATAGACAAAATAATTACATCTATCTGGATGGATCAAGGAAGACCTCATGAAGGAGGTAAAACTAGGGCTGGTATTGAAAGATAGGAAGGTATTTAAGGAGAAAGCAAGAAAAACAGGTACTGGCCATGGAGAGAAAATGGTGAACAAAGTCATGGAGGTTGGAAAACAGTCGCAGCGCTTCTCGATGCTGGCTTTGGTCAGAATCACTTGGGGAGGCTCTTTCTTAATTTAACCAGGCCGCAAAACAGACCTACTAAATTTAAATCTCCCAGGTTAAGTTTGAGTATTTATATACTTTTAATCCTAAAGGTGTTTCTGCTGAGGTTGAGTACCACTGATTTAGGAGATGTTTGTGGAAAGGCCAACAGTCCAGCTGAAACACAGGGTCCATGAAGGAGATAAAGCTGGACACATTTTTTTAATGTCAGGCTTTGTTATATTGTGTTAAGTGTGTTAAATTCCAAGCTGAGAAGTCTTCATGATATTCTTTGGCAGTGGTTGTTAAGCAGGTGCATAAATAATCAATACTTTAGGGACATTTTGTAGAAATAAAGAATATTGCATGAAGGATAAAGAAGGAGAAACTGGGAGTAAGAAGACAAGTTAGACATCTATGCAGTATTCCAGGCAAGAGGAAATAAGAGCCTGAACAGTGAAATAGGGTTTTTAAAAAATGTGTAATTCAAAAGATACAGGAAAGGTAGAATTTCTAGGAATTGGAAACTGAAGAAAGAATAAAAATTGAAGATAACTGTCAGCCTGAGTAAGTAAAATATTGGTGAGGCAATTAATAATGATGGAAAATACTGGAAAAGCAAATGTCAGAGTATTTTGTACATAATGAGTTTGAATAGGTGACCATATGCACAGTACAGGTTTACAATGGCTGATTATTTTAGTAGTTCCGTCTTTGCCTTCCATAGTTACCCAATTTAGATGATAAATTATAATCACCGTAGGTTTAAAGTACTTTTATGCTACCCCTCTGGAAATGTCTACCAGGAAATTGGAAATGAGGGTGTGGGGACAGATCTTCGGCATCAAGGAAGGGAATCCATATCTAACAGCTTATTATTAAATTTGAGAGGATGGATGAGATCACCAACAGAACGCGAGCAGAGAAAGAGAGAAAAGAGACAAAGGAACACCTACGCTTTGTAGGGACAGAAGAGGGAAGAGGAATACAAAAACAAACAAACAAAAAAACCGGAGTCACAAAGGGGAAAGATCATTTTGAGAAGAAAACATAATGAAATCAAGGAACTAGAAACATTTTTAAAAGGAGGATGTCAAAAGGTAGTCAGGAATATAGACTTGGAAGAGGAAACTGAATATGAAAAAAGAGGAGACCATCAGGGATTTTGAAGCAGTGTCAGCAGAGTAAGGAGGCAAAAAGCCTGTGTGATGTTGGCAGGATAATGAGAGATAAAGAAAACAGAAACAATGATTAAGTCTACTCTTTAAGAAGTTTGGAGGTGAAGGGATCTTGCTTGGTCGGTCATGTTGAGGATCAAGAGAAATAAAAAAGAAGTGAACGCCAGGAAGGATATTTACTGACCTCAGGAATGAGACAGAGTTAGGAATCTACAATGAGGACAGGGAGCATATTTAACAGAAGTGAAGAAAATTGAGATGCACAAGAGGTGTGGTCCAAGTCATGGCTGTGACTCTAAGATGACTGAAGTTAAAGGCTGTGACTGAGAAGCTGCAGCTTTGGAAGAGTCACCAGCGAGGAGGACACCATCACTCCGAGAGATGGAAAGGATTGGTATGCAGGTAAGGCTTATAAGACAAGCCCTAAGGAAGATGGGGAAATGTCCCAGAGATGAAGAAGAGGGAGAAGATGATGGAACTAGACGATGTCGATGTAAAACAAGAATTTCAGAAGAAAGGACTTTGAATAGTGGTGAAAAACCAAAGTCAAGAAGAGGTCTTTCAGGGGAAGGGAAAATTTTTTTGAAACTCCCTACCTCTATGCCACACCCCTCCCCTTCCCTAGCTGCATCAAATAGTGACAGTAAGAGATGCAACAGGTAACAGGGAAGGTGTCATCCTCAGGGAACAGACGTCAATTAATTCAAGGTGGTGGAAAGAATGCTAAGAGAAATGTGAGTAGCATGGGAAGCTGGAACCCAAAAGTAAAGGATTGAAATGGGCTCAGTGGAAGCAGTTAGGATATGGGCCAGAGAGGAGGTCAAAACCTCAGACGGAAAGAGACACAAAGAAGAAAAGGAGAGCAGAGGAGGGCATTGCACCTAGGATTCTAGCAGATGATCACAGTTTAAAAGGATGTTGGTCACGAGAGGTCAGTGGAAACCTCTGTTCAAAATAGTATAGACATTCTGAACGGATGAAAGAAAAAGAACTAGAATAACCAAATTAACATTTCTCTATTCTTTGAACATCAAAACAGATTTAAATCTAACTTTATCTCAAAGTATTTCTGAAGAAGTATTTCTACCCACCCGTGCAAATTTTTACCAGGCTTTCCCACAAGTATCATAGAATTCCAGGGGTAAGCAAATCACATTCTAGACCCCTCCCACTTCCTACCCACCATCTCATTTTTATACTATATGGGTGAAATGAGATTCGAAATAAATTTTAGGGCTATCTTGAAAGTTTTTTTTTTTTCTTTTTTAAGAGGCTTCAAAAGGAAGTATGCAGCCACAGGGGTGTGGAAGTTGGGGATAATGGGGTTTTACAGACTGATTGTGTACACACACAAAAGCAGTGCTCCTTTTTCAATGCCAGCTGGTTGGGGGGCTGGGGAGAGAAGTCTAGGAAATTACTACCCAAAGTAATTACCCTTTTGAATGTACATCATGGCTCTGATAATTGTGGCATTACAAAGCTGAAGCTAGTTTATATCAATGTTCCATTAAAAAGCATGGATTCACTGCTGGAATTCCACATTTTAATTTCCTAGATGTGAAGACCAATGCTAATAATAATAAAACAGTAAAGACAAGGTGAAACAAAAGTCTAACAAACCTATCTTTTAAAAATATGTTCTACAAACATTAGCAATGTCTCACACACACAAGTGGGCTTAACAAATGTCTGGTGATCACACCACTGCTGCAGACACTGCCATTTGTTGAGGACTTGGTCAAGCACAATGCTGTTTTATATATTTTAATCTTGTTTAATTCATACGGTAACTTTACAGGTAGGAATTATTATTTGTATTTTTCAGATGAGCATATTAATACTTCGAAAGTTTATGGAGTTAGATATTTTATTCATTCAACATTAACAATGATTTATTGTGCTTGGGTCTGAGTATATAGCACTGAACCATAAAGACATGGAGATTACAGTTGGAGGAGGCAGACATTCAGATATTAAACAAAAACCAAATGAACATAAAGTGAAAAATCATGACAGATGCCATGTAAGAGAAAAACATGGTGCATGAGTGAGTATAACATGAAAACCTATTTAGATTGGGTGGTAAGAGAAGCCTAAGACCTAAGCGATAAAGAGTCAGCCACGCGAAGAATGAGGTAGAGTGTTCTGAGAAGTTTAGTGAACTTAGGGATTGAAAAAAATGTCAGGGGGCTCAAGCTCAGTGAGCAAGACAGAGGTGAGATCAGCGAAGCATGCCTGGATCAGTTCCTACAGGGTCTGGTAGGCCAAGGCCAAGGTAAAAAGTCTGGACTTCATTCTAGTATAAGAGAAGGCCACTGGAGGATTGTTAACAGGGGTTTGGGGAGAAGGAGGAAGAGAAGAATGATGTGTGGGGATCAGACTATCAGATTTCAATTGTAATAAAGTCACTAGCCACTGTGTGGAGAATGAGTAACATGGAACAGGATGGTGGCAGTAAGAGGAGAGAGAGGAAAGATGCCAGGTATATTCTGGAGCTATAACAGAATCTTTCTTAAAGTTACATAGTTAGCAAGTGGTAGAACAAGGATTCTGTCTTCTCCTGAAGCTTGAGCTCTTAAACACTCTGTTTAAATAGTGAGCAGAAATGTTTCTTCAATAACTTTAAAAAGGAGTTTCAAGTCCATAAAAAAAAAATATTTCATTTTACTGGTATAACAACTAGACGACATTTTTAGGATTAAATCTCAAAACGTTTCAATGGTGCAAATGTGAGTTTTTCTCCCAAGGCTTACAGACCTCTGCCCCATGATGCTGAATGATGACGTTTGGTGGTCACTAGTTAATGGCTGGAAACTATCCTGAGAATAACACTTGTCTTTCTTGCAGCTTTCAATAAATTTAAACTTGGAGTTGGCAGACAAATCTTTATGTTTGAGTCACCACAACGCCTTCTCATGATCCCTTTGTGTCTCCTAAAACCCAGAATGGAAGTTCCAGATCACTGAAGTTTTTCACCAGGCTTGGTGCTGAATTTGAGACATATAACCCATGAGTACTACTACATAGTCTACAAAGGTAAAGAAAAGCCAAGATCATTTAATGGTTTTCAAATAATTATTTAATTATTAAAAAAAATAATCTTTGAACTATCAAAATGCCTTATTCAGAGTATACTTACCAGACTTGTATAAATAGAGACAGGTATTAGAGATCTACATTTAATTCCATAATTTTAGCCAATATGTCATAGAATCTTGGAGCTAGCTAGAAAAGCTTTCATAAATTTTAGAGATGTGTACTAACAATTAAATAGAAAAACCAATCCCTTCATTGTTTTGAAACAACAAAAAATTTGAAAAAAAACGTTTGTAGTTGAACTATAAGCTATTTATAGTTTTTAAAAAGTCCGTAATGGAAAAACATGTCTGTGAATCAAAATATGCTTCTAACTACTGAGGAATGCATGGCTCATAGCATTCAACATATAGGAGGTAATCCTACCTTTATTGTTGTTATTATTATCTAATATACTAAATATTTTATTTATGTGTAATTATCCATATCCTCCATTAAAATGTAAACTCCATGAAGGCGAGGAATTTTTTTTCTCCTACTGCTTCACTGCTAAATTACCCCAACCTATAGAACAACGCCTGGCACCTAACAGACACTCAAAAATATAGTTGTTCGATGAAGGAATAAAAGAATGAACAAGCTTCAAAGGGTTGTATCACTATCATCTGAGACGATCTTTGTAAAAGCTCTCTGCAAACTGTAAACCATTCTACAAACATAGAATATTATCACCAACTTCATGATAACTACATTTACTAAGTATTCCACAGCCATTATCTCCTTTGCTTCCCAATTGACAAAAGAAATTGAAGTTCAAACAGATTCTGCAACTCACCCAATATCACACAGTATAAATTGGCAGAATTAGAACTCTAAAAAACAACTTAATTCCAAATGTAGCCACAAGGATCTTTACTCCACATCTCCTGTCTTTTCTACATGTTGCTCTCTTCATTGGGACATGCTGACTCCAATGTGTAAAACCAAGTATACTAGAACACTCTATGTACAGGGCTTCCCTGGTGGCGCCTACCAATTCAGGGGACACGGGTTCAAGCCCTGGTCCGGGAAGATCCCACATGCCACAGAGCAACTAAGCCCGTGCACCACAGCTACTGAGCCTGTGCTCTAGAGCCTGCGAGCCACAACTACTGAAGCCCACGCGCCTAGAGCCCATGCTCCACAACAAGAGAAGCCACCACAATGAGAGGCCCACATGCCGCAACAAAGAGTAGCCCCTGCTAGCCACAACTAGAGAAGGCCTGCGCGCAGCAACGAAGACCCAACGGAGCCAAAAATAAATATAAATAAAAATAAATAAATTTATTAAAATTCTATGTAAAATTGATATTTGAGATGATGATAAAGAACACTGTCTGTGAATTAGACAAATCTGGGTTTGCATCCAGTTTCTACCACTTACTTGGGGTATGGCCTTGGGAGTTTAGCCAACCTTCCTAAGCCTCAGTTTCACCGTCTGTAAAATAGGATAAAAATAGTGCCTTTCTAGTTGTAAGGAATAAATTATATATTTCAAGTTGAGCATTCAACTTATACCTGGCTCTCAGCAAATAACCAGTAAATTTTATTTTCACCTTTGATGATGAAGAAACATTTGCCTAGTATCTAATATTAGAACTGATATTTGAACAGAGGGTGACAAAAAGTGGAAAGTGTGGAAGCAAGATCAACAGACTTTCTCTGCAATTTCTATTTTCCCTCTAAACCTGTACTGATTTTATAGAAGCTAATGCTAACAAAGGCATACTTTTTCTCCCCATCACAGGACTGGGCTCATTATATTACTCTGCAACCCTTGGTAAAAGTTCAAGAATGTCTATTTAGATCTTCTGCCCATTTTTTGATTGGGTTGTTTGATTTCTTGATATGAGCTGTTTGTATATTTCCGCCTGCTAAAAAGTGGAAGGAGTAACAAATTTTTAAAAGATTGTTATCTTAAGCTGTTAAAATGGTAGACGTCATCTTGGTTATTCCAAAATCCCAATAAAAATTTTTGTTTATAAGAACAAATAGATGGTTACTTGTTAAATCAAACTCACAGAGTTACTAATGTGTATCAGTGTATGAGCACCAGGGACACCGTTTTGGATGAATTAGCCCCTGCTGGTGGAAATCATTTTTATTGGGAAAGAGAGGGTGTAAACAGCCAGGTACATGGCTCAGGCATCTAGAGTCTTCTGTTGAAGTGCAACAGCAAATTGCATAACCCAGACTACTCCCTTCTAGTTGTGACTCCAAATTAGCATGCCCTTGCTCTTTAAAAAAAAAAAAAAAAAAAAAAAAAAGGCCTATTCTCTGGTTTTAGAAACACGTTTAAGCAAGACATTCTTATTTCCTAGTTTATCAGGTGCTGATCTTTTTCAGGTACAGGAATTTAGTCAACATCCTTCTTTACAAAATTCCTCTTTGAATGTTAATTAATATTAAAGGGTTAGGTCTAAGAGTAAAAACTGGATTTCAATATTTATTACAGTGCAATAGTATTACCCAGAAGAAGTGTGCTAGTTCACAAGCACATTAAACTTTCTCACCTCCCGAGACAAATTTTACAAGTTCTTCTCCAATTCTCCCCCTTTCCTTAGAAGCCCTAGACAGAGAGATGGCAGTAGGAGCCATTAAAACCAGTTGACACTTCACTTTCATTTTGGGACAAATAAGAGGGAAAAAGAGAAACAGCTCAAATTAAATCTTTAATAAGTAAGTAAAAGTAAATTTATAAGTCATTTCAAAGTAGAGGAAAATATTTACTTGTGACAAAATGCACACGTGTGAAATATTTAATGCTCAAATGAAGGAAATTAAGTGTAACTTCTTACCAATGTTCACAAATACATAAGTATCGACCAACTATATTATCCTTTAACAATAAACACATAGGGTTAAGAATCTCTTAAAAGTATGTTAATCCTGTGCTCTACTTTCAGCTATTCTATAGCAGATGACAGAGTAACCAATTTATTCTTTAAAAATATTTCTGGAACAAGGAATTCTATAATATATCACAGATTTTCTTCTAAAATTCTATGTTGACCCTGAAGTGTTTTAATGTTGATATTAAGTGTAGGCATTACTTAATGTAGACACTAAAGTGTTATACAGTTACATTCCAGAAAGCTCCCAGTAACTACTATTATTTGTACAAAATACTGAAGAGAGACAAGATATCAGCATATTCAAACCTGTCATTCTTACATACAGGGGAGTAGTTAAAAGCACAGAGTTTTGGAGTTGAGCCAACCCAGCTTCAAACCACACTGGTTCTACTACTTACTAGCAGGGTAACTCTGGGCAAATTACTTAATCTCTCTAAACTTCCCTTTCGTAACCCTACTTTATAGGATTGGTAAGTGACTTTAAATGTATATTAAGTGCTTAGTATACTAGTGCCTGACACATTAGTAAGTATTTGGTGGCTACAGGCAATATATTCCAGGGGTTAAATGTGAAAATTCTGAAATCCAACTTTTTAGGTTCAAAGCCAAGTTTTCCCACTTGTTCCTTATTTGGCACTGGGCAAATTATTTCACCTCTCTATACTAACAATTAGTAAATACATGAAAAAGATTAGAAGAGTGTCTTGCACATGGGAATGATAATTTTAAATTTATCAATTATGATGATTTAAAAATTACTTCAATGAAATCTCATGGAAGCTGTAATTTAAAGAGCATATCAGAGCAATTTTCTCTTCTGATATTTTAGTTGATCAGCCTTAGAAATAAATGAATGTTATTAACTCAATCCAGACCCATAAATCTTTCCTATATACCAATATGCAAATATACATTGATCAAGCTCCTTGAGTTCAGACTTCCTAGTTTTAGGTTTCTCAGACTTGTCTGATGATACAAATTACCCAGAGATTGTGACTAGCAGGTCTGGGGTGGAGTCTTGGAGTCTGTAAGTATAATCAGCTTCCCAGGCGAGTCCTACACCAGGCAGGCTCGGAAACCCTGAATTAGTTGAAGCTATGCCCAACCACAGAATTTGAGAAGAATATCTAGCAGTCACACCCAATGAACAGAATTATTGTTTTACAAGTATTATGTAATGGAGATGGTAACATTAAAATGATTATTTTTCAACAAATATTTGGTTGAATATCAGTACCAAATATTTATTAGCATATATTTATTGAGCACATATTACAGTACAATTCATAAAACAGTATATGAAGGTTAGTTGGAAAACAAACTACTTCTTAAAAATTAACATCATTTGGGAGGTGAGAGTGACAGACGGAAAGGAAGAGCATCCTTGGCAAAATACACATTATTACATGTTATCATTTGTCTGAGGAGTTCAGAAAATATCGGGACAAGGGGTCCTTTTGGTCAAGAGGTCTGGTTCTTCAAGAGTCTGTTATAGTTACTTAGGACACTGCTGCCATTGCTAATGGGCTAAAAATGCTAATAACTGAAGAACATTCAAATAACAAATACACTGCAAAAATAATCTAAAGGGTATAACCATTTTTCCTTGACCCTTCTGAACATTAGTCTTTAGAAACATATTATAGTTTTTCTTTCAGGAGTAAAATTATCACAAACTTGGATCTGAATTTCTTTTTAGAAAATGATAAAAGGAAATAAGCTTCCATTCTTCCAAGCCCCCAACAAGCCCATCCCACACATACACTATGTACGTGCTCAAACAAACTATGAACAACTTCTACAATTGAGGGATCTGGAATCTACATCCTGTTAGAAACACAAGCGTAAATAATTATGGAAGGAAAACCAAGTGCAATTACACCAAAAACAGCACTAATATTATTCAACTGAATGAAGAACACTTGTAAACCACAGTATAGCAAATGTGCATATGTTTCAACATGTTTCATTAATTACATTAGCCAGTATGGTCAAGAATTAGTACTGTGTAAGATCCAAGGTAGTACATGGAGAGGTACAACAGTGAAATCATCAGGTAATTCTCTGTAATCTCCTGGTTAAAGAATTACTAGCTACATGCATGAATTTGAAATAAAATAGATTTAAATGTAGTCATTACAGCTATTCAAATATTACTAGTCCATAGGAGCATGAGCTAAAATAAAGCATCTAATAGGTATTACTCAAAATATGACCCCAGGAAGCAGCCACAAAACTTCAGGTTGTTTGGTTATCTACTGCCCCAAATATTAGGAAAATAAAGGGTCACGTAGGACTTTGATAGCTACTCCTGAGTGCTCATTGTTGATAGGTGACTTTTTTCTTTTTACCTTTTTGATTTTCCAAATTCCCTAATTTAAAAAAGTAGTATATTCTTTTTATGACTGGGGAAAAATGATCCCTTTATTTAAGGATATTATCTGAGGGATCAAATTTATTTGAATATGACAGTAAGGCCACTTAAAAACTTTGTCCTTGAAGAGGCTGAATCATGTTCTCTCTCAAAAAAAATCTGTCTTGGGTTCTCCTCATTTTGTACAAGAAAAAATACAAGAAAAAATAATAATACGAGGGCTGAAACTCCATGTGCTGCTTTCAAATGTAGGTCTTTGAAAGGATGGCTCACAGTAGCAATGCTAAATGATGATAACAATTTCACTGGTAGTGACAGAAGAATTCCTCCTATTCGTCTAATGTGCGATCCCAAGATGCGTTGGAAACCCAGTGAAGGCTGGCAAATGAAAAATGCTTCTCCTCTCTGAGCAAAAGGAGAGCCAACTTTTCTACTGGATTGTCCTTAAGAGTATAGGACATAAGCATAGAATGACTTTTATTACTCATCCTTTACCCTTTCAACCTCCAATTTCCCACTCCCTCCATCTTTACTTTTTTCTTTCCTACTCTCTTTTTAGCTTTGGCCTATATCCACAACAAGTTCCTTTAGGAGGCACTCAAAGGCATTGCTATTCCCATGAATTTAAAAAGGGACAATTGCAGACAGACCTTGGAATATGTGGAGGAGATCTATACAGCCTCCCATGAAGATAAACATGGGCACTTCCTTGAGCTAATCCACAATTGATTTCTTAAGGGATACTGCATTTATAAGATGGATTTAGTCATTTTCCCTGAGCCTTTCCCAAATTTCCTCCAGCACCATGCTAAGAAACTTACATGGTATGATAAGTCTAGGTTCCCTGACTTAATACTGTTTCAGAAGGCAATAAGGATACATAGGGCAAGGAATTCACTATGAGTCTTTAAAAATAATAACACCCATACAGAAAGGCATCTATCAAAGTGAGTTCCATACAATGACCTGGACAAAGTCAGAAGATGTAAACCGTTTTAATCCATCGCCTTTAGGTACTCAAGATCCAGATTCCACTGCTCACTGCAAGACTTCAGCTAACAAAGAATCAACACAAGGGAACTCAGCAATGCCTAGTGACAGAGCTCTCTGAGGTTCTCAAACCGAGAGCTGTTTGCTTTGGGTTTACATAGTGCAGAAACAACTAGGGAGGCAAATAACACTAATGCCATCACCATGTTCCACTCCAGAAGTTTTTATTACAGCAAGTTTACCTCTGGGCAAGCTGCAGCAATCGGCACATTGTGATGGCAAATACACTGACTGTATTTTCTTCCCGAGCAGTATATAGCACTTGGGCTGCTCCTGAGAAGGATTCGTGAAACAGCTCCAATCAACACATTATAGCTGGAACAGCTAGATGTAGCACTCACAATTTGTATGCTTTAATTGTCAAAATCGTTTGCTTTTCAGATGAAAAGCAATTTAAACTTTCAGTTAAACAGTCAACTTTAAATTTCAGTAAAATCATCTAAACTAGTTTATCAACTGACGTGAAAAATAATCACACTCTCCCACCACCAATGACGTCCTCTGAGATATAACTCAATTGTTACAAAAGAAAAACCTAGAAATGGATACAAATGACAAAATAATTTACCGAAATGAATCACCAGAAGTGAAGTTAAATAAGAAAACTTCTTCCCAAAATTTCAAAGACCATTGTTAATTTTGAAGGTTCTTATTGAGTTTATGGCAATCTAAAGTTTTATAAATGGTGTGTCTTCTGAAAGTTGCGTAGTTCTCTTTCCAGCTTATTGTTTTGTGATTTTCTGACATATTCACATACTAACCTCAAATTTCATAGCTCTAAAAGGAGCTTAACAATTGTTATTCTAGACTATATCCAAAAAACATAGTTTCTCAAATCAATGAAAACACCTGGATAATTCCTACAATTTTATTTAAAGAAAAGATGAGCCGAAGAAGCCCACATAATCCTCCAACTTAATTTATAAAAAAGCCAAATTTCTTCAAAGTGCCTGTCCCTCATGTACCCAGATGATCAGTTTAGGACAAGATTCAAGTGTCTTTCACATTCCTCACCAAAATTCAGAAGCACACATGCAAAGGGGGTGAATCTTGAATCAATATTAAGATTTCAAACTTTATGTCAAGTTTATTACATTAATGGGGAGGGTATCTCATTCTCAAATTTTGTGCTAAAATTTTCAAATTCATGGTAAGCAACTATCAATATCTTCCCTAACATGTACACTTGTACTTTACCTCCTTCTCTGATTCATAAAATCCCCTTCCTTTCCTCTCAATAGTCAATAGTGTGTGTGTGTGTGTGTGTGTGTGTGTGCGCGCGTGTGTGTGGTCCATGGACCACACACACTTTGAGTAGGACAGAATGGCTAGGTTCCAGCTGTAGCAATCCAACAATATCCAATTCAGGTCCAACTATTGATTTGCTACCGGTTAGTTGTATTTGCCCATGTAGCATACATATCCAAGGGACATGTGAGACTTTGACTAACTGGCACCTCTGGGATAGCTCCAGCAATTCAGGGGTTTCCTACTTATTTGACCTTCATTTTGTCAACCCAATATGAGGAGAGAATATTAGGGCCATGTTCACTCTCAGCCTTTCTGCTCTTTAAGATCTATCTGACTGCTGTTTTGCTCCCCTCCATGACTTGTCCTCTTCCCTATAGGATAAGAAATTTAGCTTATCCCTGTTTGAGAATGAGGAGCTGGTTTGCAGACACTTCAAGTATCAATTGCCAATTGCCTTATGTCAAAATTTGTCTTATTGTGAGGTGCACTCCTGTGTAATTTTCATCTGATCATGATTTCAGTAAAGCATTTAACACTTTTTAATTATATCCTCCAGGACCAGATGGAGAACCCCAAGCTGCATAGTAATGTTATTAGGTAGACTTAATAACAAAACCCCAAACTGATCAGCAACATCCTGGAGAGAGGTCTCTAATAGCACATCACAGGACTCTGTCCTCAAGCTGAAATTTTTCAAGCTTTTTACTAATAACTTGAATAATGACACACAAAACCTTCCTACCAATAATTGTATCTTAGAGGTAGAATTAAAATGTTTCATGGCAGAAGCAGATTTCAAATTCATGCTTTCATATAAGAAAAAAAATTATTGAGTGATTATGATACGCTAGGTGGCAAACCTTGAGCAATATACAAATAAAAAATACAGTGTGTCTTCAGAAAATTTATGACCTAGTAAAAGAGATAAAGAAATAAATGATTAGGCTACCATAGATTTCTTAACAGAAATTCTATAGGTCAGGAGAGAGTAGAATGACATACTCAAAATATTGAGAGATTAAAAACTGTCAGCCAAGACTACTCTATCCAGTAAAGTTATCCTTCAGATATGAAAGAGAAGTAAAAGCTTTCCCAGACAAACAAAAGCTGAAGGAGTTCATCACCACTAGACCTGCCTTACAAGAAATGTTGAAAGGAGCTCTTCTACCTGAAATGAAAAAGCAAAAGTACATAAAACTTTGAGTGAGGTGATAAATAGATAGAATCAGAAAATTGCAACTCTCTAACAGAATAGGTTGTTAAACACTTGATCATAGCATAAAGGTTAAAGGAAAAAAAGCAGTAAAAATAACTATAGCTGCTTTGATTTGGTAACAAACTCACAACACAAAAAGGGATAATGTGAGACAACAAAAACATAAAAAGGGAAGAGGAAAAGGACAGAACCTGTATAGGCAAATGAAGGTAAGCTGCTATCAACAGAAAAAGGACTATTTTATCTCTAAGATGTTTTATAGAAACCTCATAGTAACCACAGAACATAAAAACAGAGGAGACTGAGATAAAAAAATCATAGAAAACCACCAAAAAAAGGGCAGACAGAAACACAAGAAAAAAGAAAAATGGAGATATGGAACAACCAAAACATAAAATGGCAGTACTAAGTCTTCATCTATCAATAATTACACAAGACATAAATGGATTGAATTCACCAATCAAGATATGCAAAGTGGCTGGCTGGATCAAAAAGAAGATCCAACTATACACCACCTCCAAGAGGCTCATCTCAGTTCTAAAGACAAACATAAGCTCAAACTGAAAAGATACTCCAAGCAAATGACAGCCAGAATAAAGCAGGGGTAGCCTTACTCATATCAGACAAAATAGACTTCAAGCCAAAAAAGGTAACAAGAGACAAAAATGGACATTATAAAATGTTAAAAGGAATAATCCATAAAGATGACATAACACTTATTAATATATATGCACCTTACATAGGAACAACAAAATATATAAAGCAACTATTAACAGACCTAAAGGGAGAAACTGACAGCAACTCAATAATAGCAGGAACCTTTAACACCTCTACTTCCATCAATGGATAGATCATAAAGACAGAAAGTCCACAAAGAAACAGCAGCCTTAAATGAAGCATTAGACCAGATGAACTTAAAAGTTTTATACAGAACATTCCAACCAAATGCAGCAGAATACACATTCTTCTCAAGTGCATATGAACCATTCTCAAGGAGAGACCATATGCTGTGACACAAAACAAGTCTCAATAAATTTAAGAAAATTGAAATCATATCAAGAATATTTTCTGGCCACAATGGTATGAAACTAGAAATCAACCACAAGAAGAAACCTGGAAAAAAATCACAAAATTTGGAGACTAAACAACATGCTACTGATCAACTACTGGGTCAATGAAGAAATCAAAGGAGAAATTAAAAAATACCTAAGACATATGAAAATGAAAATATGACATACTAAATTCTATGGGATGCAGCAAGAGTGGTACTAAGAGGAAAATTTATAGCAATATAGACCTACCTCAAGAAACAAAAAAATCTCAAATAAACAATCTGACCTTACACCTAAAGGAGCTAGCAAAAGAAAGACAAAGGCCAAAGGTCAGTAGAAGGAAGAAAATAATAAAAATCAGAGTGGAATTAAATGAAATAGAGACTATAAAAGATAATAGAAAAGATTAGTGAAACTAAGAGTTGGTTCTTTGAAAAGACAAACAAATTGAAAACTTTAAGCCAGACTCACTAAGAAATAAAGAGCAAAAGCTCAAATAAAATCAGAAACCAAAGAGAAGTTATAACAGACATCACAGAAATTCAAAGGATTATAAGAGACTTATGAACAGCTATATGACAACAAATTGGACAACCTAGAAGAAATGGATAAATTCTTACAATCATATAACCTTCCAAGACTAAATCAGGAAGAAATAAAAAACATGAAAAGACCAATCACTAGTAAAGAGATTGAAACAGTAACCAAAAACCAAAAGTTCAGGACCACACGGCTTCACTGGTGAATTCTACCAAACATTCAAAGAAGAGTTAATACCTATCCTTCTCAAATTCTTCCAAAAAACTGAAGAGGAAGAAATGCTTCCTAACTCATTTTATAAGGCCAATATTACTCTGATACCAAAACCAGACAAGAACAACACAAGAAAAGAAAACTATAGGCCAATATCTTTCATGAACATAGGTGCAAATATCCTCAAGAAAATATTAGCAAACAGAATTCAACAAACATTAAAAGGATCATACACAATGATCAAGTGGGATTTATTCCAGGGAAGCAAGGGTGATTCAACATGTACAAATCAATCAATGTGATACACCACATTAACAAAATGAAGGATAAAAATCATATGATCATTTCAATAGATAAAGAAAAAGCATTTGAAAAGATTCAACATTCATTTGAACAACATCAATCAGTATAGAAGGAATGTACCTCAACATAATAAAGGCCACATATGACAAACCCAGGCTAACATCACACTCAATGGTGAAAAACTGAAAGATGTACTAATAAGATCAGGAACAGGACAAGGATGCCCACTCCCACCACTCTTATTCAACACAGTATTAGAAGTCCTAGACAGAGCAATTATGAAAAAAAAAAAAAAGAAAGAAAGAAATAAAAAGAATACAAATTGGAAAAGAAAAAGTTAAAGTGTAACTATTTGTAGATGACATTTTATATATTAAAAACCCTAAAGACTCTACCCAAAAACTATCAGAAATAGTAAACAAATACAGTAAAATTGTAGTTTACAAAAATCTGTTGCATTTCAATAAAATAACAACAAACTAGCATAAAGAGAAATTAAGAAAATAACCCCATTTACAATTACAACAAAAATAGTAAAATACCTGGGAATAAATTTAACCAGGAGGTAAGAGACCTGTACACTGAAAAGTATAAGACATTGTTGAAAGAAACTGAAGAAGACACAAAAACATAGAAAGATATTCCATGCCCAAGGGCTAGCCATTTTTTAAATGTCCATATTACCTAAATCAATCTACAGATTCAGTGCAGTCCCTATCAAAATCCCAATGACAGTTTTCACAGAAATAGAACAAAAAATCCTAAAATTCATATGGAACCACAAAAAACCCTAAATAGCCAAAGCAATCCTAAGAAAAAAGAATAAGGCTGGAGATATCACACTCCCTGATTTCAAACTGTAGTATAAAGCTATAGTAATCAAAACAGTATGTAAGTGGCTCAAAAACAGACATTTAGATCAATGGAACAGAATAAAGACCTCAGAAATGAACCCATGTTCATATGATCACTTAAATTATGACACTGGAGCCAAGAATATACAGTAGGGAAAAGACAGTCAGTTCAATAAATGGTGTTGGGAAAACTGGACAGCTATGTGCAAAAGAACGAAACTGGATCACTTTCTTATACCACATACAAAAATAAACTCAAAATGGAATAGAGATTTAAATGTAAAACTTGAAACCATAAAACTCCTAGAAGAAAACATGGGCAGTAAGCTCTTCTACATTGGTCTTAGAAGTATCTCTCTAGATATGTCTTCTCAGGCAAGGGAAACTAAAGCAAAAACAAATAAATGGGACTATATAAAACTTAAAAGATTCTGCACCCAAAGGAAACCATAAACCAAATGGAAAGACAACCTACTGAATGGGAGAAGATATTTGCAGATCATATACCTGATAAGAGGTTAATATCCAAAATATATAAAGAACTCATATGACCCAACAACAAAAAGAATCCAAACAACCCAATTTAAAAAATCGGAAGAGGATCTGAATAAATATTTTTCCAAAGAAGACATACAGATGACCAATAGGCTCATGAAAAAAAATGTTCAACGTCACTAATTATTAGGAAAATACAAACCAAAGTGCAATGAGATATCATCACATGCCCGTTAGAATGGCCACTATCAAAAAGGCAAGAAATAACAAGTATTGGAGAGGATGTGGAAAAAAGGGAACCCTCAAACACTATTGGTGGGAATGGTAATTGGTGCAGCCACTATGGAAAATAGTATGGAAACTCCTCAGAACATTAAGAATAGAACTACCATGTGATCCAGATATCCACTTCCAGGTATCTGTCTAAAGAATATGGAAACCCTAACTGGAAAAGATATATGTACCCCATATTCACCACAGCATTGTTTACAATAGCCAAGTTATGGAATCAATGTAAGTACCCATCAACAAATGAATGGATAAAGATGTGATATATACATACAATGGAATACTGCTCAGCCACAAAAAGTGATTAAATCTTGTCATTTGCAACAACATGGATGGATCTCCAGGGCATTATGCTAAGTGAAATAAGTCAGACAGAGAAAGACAAATACCATATGATATCACTCATATATGTAATATTTTTAAAAAACAAAACCAAAACAAACACATAGATACAGAGAATAGTGTTTACTAGAGGAAAAGGGATGTGGGGGAAGGCAAAATGGGTTAAGGGGGTCAACTGTATGGTGATGGATAGAAACTAAACTTTTGGTGGTGAGTATGCTATAGTGTATATAGAAGTCAAAATATAATGTTGTACACATGAAACATAATGTTACAAACCAATGTTACCTCAATAAAAAAGAGTAGTGCAGAACCATGAAGAATCTCAAAATACAGTGATTCTGATAAATGATAAAAGACTGGAGTTATAAAGCCAAGAAGTCATGGTATTTCAAGGGGCATCAATGTAGATTTTGAATTCATACAAAAGAATCATAGAAGGGACCGTGACATAGTTGACCCCTATCCTTCATTAGAAGGACCCCCAATGTACTTTATGAATGAGCCCCTGTATTGACTCTAATGGAAAATTTTGTTCTGCTGAAATGTCTTTAAATGAACTGGGATGTTTGACTCATTAAAAAAATATTTGAGACTGTACTGGACTGAAAAGGCTATAAATTTTAAAAAAGAAACAAGTTTGATGCATATTAAGCACCAGTTATAAAAGAAACAGGGGTCTGCTGAATCCTCAAATGGTGGCGTCAGGAGGTGAGAGATTCAGAGATTAGAAAGTACATGCAGGATGTATATTCTGTTCACAATCTGTCTTTTCAATGAATGAAAGTCAAATAGAGCAAAGATGAGCTGAGGTAGCTGTGAGGTCTTATACCTTGAGGACAACTTTTCTTTTCTTCTGGACATTGATCAGCACTGTGGCTTTCCAGAGAGGATATGAGAGGTATGACCACTGTGGATGTGACCACCCACCTTGGGAAAGTAAGCTCTCTGGTGCATGTGGAAAACTGCAAGGTCTCTCTGTAGTCAGAGTCAGGCAAGGAAAAAGATTAACTCATCCCTCTGTACTTGCTTCTTTCTCGAGGACTGGGGCATTTCTACTGGGAAATGGCTGGTGGGATAAGATTTGAGGTAGGCATGAAAATAGATAGGTTTCATTGCAAAAATGTCCCACAGCAAAGCTATGTTCTCTGAATCAAGAAAACTGCAAAGATAAGTTCTCTGTGAAATTCAATTCACTCACAACATGTTCTGCCTTTACCATAAATTAAAGCCACAGTAAGTGGCTCTAACTCTCCACTGACATATCAGAGGAAGGAAGTTTGGAATCAGAGTTAGGCTACTTATCACCTCCTTTACTAAATGTTTAACAATATTTCAGTGAACGCAGGAGAAATAAACACTTTTCACCAATTTTGAGATGATTTCCAAGTCCGGATTCTAATATATGGAACGGGAATAATAAATTTAAAAAAACTTACACAAAACAACATGTTCCTTTTAAGAAATCAATAGGTGGAAGGATATTAAAACACTCAGGTAAAGCAAGTTGCCTATTTCAAGTGCTCTATCAGTATCAAATCTCAAGGCAATACCAAAATCATAAATACTTTGCTATCTCTCTATGGTAGACAGAATTCTAAGAATGGTCTCCACTGACTTTCACTCTTGTATAATAACCCACCACTTTGAGTGTGGGTGGAAGTGACATCAGAAAGCTTACAAGCCAGAGAACGATATAATGTATCATTGCTGGCCTTGAAAGTGGAGAGGCCACAAAGAGCTCAAAATGGCTCCTTGTTGACAATCAGCAAGAAAACAGGAACCTCAGTCCAACAACCACACGGAACTGAATTCTGCCAACAATCTGAATGATCCTGGAAGCAGATTTCTTTCCCCTGAATCTCCAGATAAAAGCCCAGTGGACTGATGCTGTGATTTTAACCTTCTGATAGTCTGAGCAGAGAACCCAGTCAAGCCTGAAAGACTTCTGATTTACAGAACTTTAAGATAATAAATGTGTGTTGTTTTAAGCTACTAAATGTTCAGTAATTACAAAGTAATAGAAAACTAATACAGTTTCTACACATAGTTCTTCCATCTATCCAAAGAAATATAGGTAAAGAATCTGATTTTCTACACTGTTACAAGAAAAAGACTTAATTTAAAAAGAAGAAGTTAATGGGACTTCTCTGGTGGCGCAGTGGTTAAGAATCCGCCTGCCAATGCAGGCGACACGGGTTTGAGCCCTGGTCCGGGAAGATCCCACATGCCATGGAGCAACTAAGCCCGTGCGCCACAACTACTGAGCCTGCGTTCTAGAGCCCACGAGCCACAACTACTGAAGCCCGCGTGCCTAGAGCCCGTGCTCCGCAACAAGAGACGCCACTGCAATGAGAAGTCTGCGCACTGCAACGAAGAGTAGCCCCCGCTCTCGGCAACTAGAGAAAGCCCGCGTGCAGCAACAAAGACCCAACGCAGCCAAAAATAAAATAAAATAAATAAACTTAAAAAAAAGAAAAAAAAAGAAGTTAAAAGAACTCACAGATTTCATGACAGTTACCCATAGAAGATCTGAATTAAAATAAAATTCATATTTTGTAAATCAATACAAATCGAGTTCCAGAAACCAATGTTGTATACATTAAACTCCATACCTATTTCAAAAGATGAAAACATGTGAGATAAATAAATCCCAAAATATCTTAGTAAATAAAATATATGTATAATGATTTAAGGGGAAAACAATATAACTTTTCCATTTTGAATCTTTGGTAAAATAAAAACATCCTGTTTTTAAAAGAGAAGTTGGAATCAATACATACAAAGGTCATTTTTTTGAGCAAGGAATGACAAGGGACCAATACATCTGGTCACCATTCATTTCATAACATTACTTTAAGGAACTCCAAAAGAACATTTCTTTGGCACTTGATCTCTACTCACTAAGGGGTTCATGAAAAGAGTTCACAAATGCTTGGCAGTGTGATAAACCTACACTAGGAGATTTACTGTCTTATGGACTATAAGGCAATCAAACCATAAATGCCTTTCTTCCTCTGCAGATAGTTCCACTTAAAATAAATCAAAAGATGCAATATGCCACAATACTTGATGTCCTTTCATTTTCTTCTTAATATAGAGTATGTTCACATCCAAATCTCTGTTCAACTCAAGAAGAGGCAGTGCCATACAGTGGTTCATATGTGAGTTCTAAAATTAGCCTTCCTCAATTCAAATCCTCAACCTACCACTTACTAAGTGTGTGATCTTGGACAAGTTAGCTAACTTCTTTGTGCCTCTATTTCCCTTCTGTAAATGGGGAGAATAAGAATACATACATCGTCAGATTTGTAAAGTCTTTGCAACAGTGCCTGAAACATATTAAGTGCTCAGTAAATCTTAGCTATTAAGAAAATTGCCAAAGCTTTTCCTTATAGTCATCTCATTTCTTTAGGCAAAATTAGACATCCTAACAATGGATACATTTTTCAAATAAAAGCCTGTGCAACATGGTGGCATACTACAAACTTTCACCTATTTCTTCTGTCTGTCGCATTACACCAGGGTCTTTTATTCAATGACCGCTTATAGGTAAGACAGAAATTGGATATGTAAAACATAAGAGGGGCTCTGAAACTGGTCCAGCTGAGTCTCAGACATAAGTCCAGAAATGTAGTCTAAAACTGAACCAGTCCTTGAGATATGTAGTTTGACCATCTTTGCTTTGAATTTTACTTAAAAACATTAAGTACTTGGCCAAGGAGGCCTCAAAGATGCATAAAGAACATCAGTGGGACAGGAATGAAGAGCCTGTCAACTCTTTAAATTTTCCATTTGAATTAAATGTACCATTAAACAATAAAAGAATGTTTGATTTGTTTTGCACTCGTGAACTAAATGAATCCACTATGAGGTATACATTCAAGCAGTAAAAAGCATGGGCTTTGGACTTAGACCGATTTTCAATCCCCCATCTGAATCTCAGTTTCCTCACCTCTAGAATGAGAATAATATTAGTATGCAACCTCAGGGAGTAGTTGTGAGATGCACATGCGATAATGCAAGCATGCACACATAACAGACTGTGTGGTACACATAAGCTCTCAAATAGAGACGTTATAACAAACGTTAGCTGTTATCATTAGTAAATTTATGTTTTACTTCCATGTGAAATCAATTTCTTCCCTGTAAAAGCTGTGGATAAGTTTCTCTCAAACTACCAGCAATCTCATTTTTATGATTTGGGAAAACTTTAAAATAGGTAAAAAAAAAAAAAAAAAACTATGTGTGAAGGTGCTAGAGAAGCTGCACCGGCATCTCCAAGGCATGATTCAGATATGACACATTGCACCTGCGTGTATTATAATCCTACATTATTCTTTTGAATTTCTTTGAATAAATTTGGGAGTCTAACACAGACAGAATATGAAATGTAGGACTGATAATATGAGAATCTCAATTAATCAACACCTCTCTGTATATATCAAAAGCAAGTCTGTGCAAAAAAATTAAATCTTGGGTCAGGTGCCTCTGCTTTCTGTTCAGAGGTTTCTGCAAATAACGTTATCCGTCTACTCTACAAGGTACTTTACAAATATTAATACTCAGAACAGTCCCAGGGTTAAGTAGTTATATTCAGGGTTTTTTTAAATTTGTGAAATACAAATCACATTTTTTGTGCATAAAACATAATCGAGCAGCTTAATGGATGATCGTAAAGTGAATACGTTTACACCACCATCCAGGTGGTGGAAGAAAAAGAACACTGTCGGCCTCCTGGATGTTCTTCACTTGCTTCTTCATAATCACAACCCTTGCCTAAAAGTTATTCCTATCATTACTTTTATGGTTATCATTTCCTTGTTTTGCTTAATAGTTTATCTACATTTGCACCTCTTCATACTTTGGTTCAGTTTTGCCTGTTTTTGAACTTTACACAAATGGAATCACCTACCATGTATTCTTTTATGTCTGACTTCTTTCAAGCAAACATTATACTTGTGTGATTCATCTTTGTTATTTATACATGTAATTTCTTCATCTTTACCAGAATATACTGTTACATTATACAAATCTACCAAAATATACTAATCCATTTTACTGCTGATGGACATATGGGTTGTTTTGAGTTTTGCACTATTGTGAATAATGCAGCTAAGAACTTCTTGTACATGTCTCTAAGTGCACAGAAGCATGCATAAATATGCTGGGTATACATGTGGGAATAGAATTGCTGAGTCTCTAGATATACATAACTTCAAATTTAGTAGATGATACCAAGTTTTTCCAAGGTGGTTGCACCCTAGGTATTATTTATAACATGCTTATAAATATGAGAATTTGTTCAAACTCTTGAGTCACAGTCTACAGGCAAGGTTGCAAAACAGTTCTAGAAAGTGCTGTCACTGTAACTATGAGCCACATTGATGAGCATGGTTCCAGCTATAGGGTAGGAAAATCCATGTTTATTTCCATGTCCATCTAGCTAGGTTTCCATATAGATAGATGATTCCATCAGGTTGAATCAGGATGGATTATAAAACTATTCTATTGCTGTACAGGTACCATCAGTCTGAGTAACTGACAGGCCAAGAATAGGACCTCAAAATTCTGTCTGACCTGGCACCAGAGCCCAGTATACTAATGAGTTTTTACAGTTCCTGAATACTGGAAGCTAATGATCTAGGAGACAGTAACATGTGCAGTAAAACTTTATCATCCAGTAGCGTGTCGGTGGGAGGAAGAAACATACATTCAAAAAGTCCGTTCAAGTTACAGCTCTGACAAAATACATCTGGATAACCCATAGGGCAATTATGACCATTTTAAAGCACACTTGATATCACCTGACTTGGAAAAGCAGAAATTGACATACAAATCTTAAATTGCCTCTTGACCACTTACGGAAAGAAAGGGTTTTCAACATGTTATTTTTTTTTCTGATATGCTCCTTCAGGTTTTTATTTTAAAAATTAGGGCATGATACTTTCCCTATTTGTAAATTAGGACTACAAAATGGAAGGCACTTAGATAATAAAGGCAATCACACCGATATAGTCAACTGTACCAGCATACTCACCAAAAAAAAAAAGGAGTTTAGGAAGCTATGTAGACTAACAACTAGCCGAACTACTACAATGTGACATGGATATAAATTACAACACAACCCCTATTTCTCTGACCAAAGACAGTTCTGTCATATCATGCATTTAAATAAATCTCAGCATTATAAAGTAATTATGGGTCAGAAACAGGTACTACTGGGTTTATAATTAGATGAGACAGTAATAAATTGCCAGGGTTATACTAAAAAAGGAAACTTGCTTACTCATTTTCATTTATAAATAGACATTTAGAGCAATTACAAATCTTGCTAAACATTCATGTCATTTAAAAAATCAACTTAAAAGAGCTTTGTCTTTAGCCAAATTTATAATATATAAGCCTTGAAAATATGTCTCAAAAGGGAAGATTCTACCAAAAGAATGCCCACTCTTTATTAGTGAAATAATGCTGGTTGCCACTATACCTCATATACATATAAAATATACTTTATATATTTTAATATATTAAATATATATTTAAATTATATATGATATAGATTTCATATATATGATGTATTAGCTAATTTTTAAATAAACTACTTGTCTACAAAATATCTCCATAAAATATTCCAGCTCCTTTGGGCTTTTGTCAAGATTCCTAATGTATCAGAAATTTTATTAGCTACCAACACATAAAAGAATGCATTTTACATGCTGTTTTCCGTGAACATCAGAATAAACATTTAGAGAGAATGACAAAATAGTGTCATTCAAACTCAAGGCAAGACTACACTGACGCTTGCTTCTCACCAAAGGTCTGTGAGAAGACTGTAATTAGGCTGTAAACCCTGGGTTGCAAGCTGTTCTCAAAAATCATTCTAGAAACTCTTCATCTAGCAGTCCTTTTATTTATATCTTAAGAGAAATTCAATCCTCTAGTCACTGTGCTACACACACAGAGGAAAGAAATTATTCAATGACTGATTGTTCATCCTATGCTGCTTTATCATGCAAAGTAAAGAACTATATATATTTAAAAAGTTGAAAGTGATTTGATTTGGTTTGGAAGAGATTCCGAATAAATTTTAGGTAGCTAATGTCTTAACTCACTAATCTGAAGGGTTTCCTCTTTCTAAAAACGTATCCACCTTTGGGACACAGCAAAATGAATGCTTCACTGCTCTTTAAAGCTCAAACATAATATCCATTCCCTTCTTCAGAAATAGTGTAGTGTTGTTAGAAAAAGTGACATGTTAAATATATTTCAATATTTCCCCATTCTTTCGTGGTAGATGTTTTACCCAGTAAAGTGAAGGTATAAGATAACAGGGAAAGACAAGTTGGGAGACACTGCAGGCAGGCGGGCGCACAGTGTCCCTCTTGGTGATAATTATCCTCCATTGAATTACTGCAGGAAACTCCTTGCGGGACCATCAAACGTCTCCCAAAAAAATCATCTCAAAAAATAATTCACATCATGCCACCATTCTGCTTTAAAAAACCTCCAATGGATTTCCATTGTAATTAGATTAAAATCCAAACTCTTTTACTGGCCTAGGGGACCCTGCATCATCTGGCCCCTCTCCTCTCTGAACTCATTCCTCACCCCCGCTCATGCCCTCTGATGCAGGTACACTGGTCTTTTGGTTCCTCAACAAGACCAAGCATCTTCCTCTTCCTGAAACAGACCTTCCTCTTTCCCCAGAACTTCACATGGCTGACTTCCTCTCATCAATAAGGTTTCACCTGAATGGTTATCCCTTCAAAGGTGTGTTCTCTGATCACCTTTACTAAAATATGGTGCCCACAACTCCTACCACAGCCCTCCATCCCACTTGTTTCTTCTGGGTTCTTCATAGCACTTATCTCTATTTAAAATTTTATTATTTATATATTTGTTTGTTTGAATGTTTATGAGCTATTCTTCCCACTGGATTATAGACACTGATGGCAAAGTATTTTTTCCATATTGTTCACTGCTATATCTCCAGTGCTTAGAATAGCTCCTGTTATATAGTAGATAATTAATCATAAATAATATGTATTGGGTAAATGATTGAAATATTTATGTTTTGGTTAGTACATGCAACCTGTGTTAATGTGTATTCTCTCTTTTACATTTGACAAAGCCACTAGAATGCGGTATCTCCCACTTCTTGTTTTCTGAGCTTCCTGACAGCAGAGGCCATGTTGTACTTATCCCTATAGCCCCACTACCTGGCCCAGTACCCGATCATAATAGGTGTTCAATAATTACTTGATGAATCAACCTACTGAATAAATGCATGCATGAATAAGTAAATGGATGGATGGATGGATGGATGGATGGATGGATGGATGGATGAGAGTTTTGATTTTTTTTTTTACTTGATATGGTCCAAGTAAGAATGGTTCCTACTATTGCAGTTTACACAGAATAGCATACATGGAAAGGAAGGTGTAGTAGTCACTGCTGGTGTTCTGCTCAGATTCCCTTTGCATAGGATTTCTCAAGCCTGGTGCTGTTGACATTTTGGACTGGATAATTCTTTGTGGTAAAGGGGCTGTCCTGTGCATTGTAGGATGTTTAGGAACATCCCTGACTTCTACCCACTAGATGCCAGTAGCAACACCACTACTACCTCTCTATCTGAGCCGTGACAATCAAAATTATCTCCAAACATTGCCAAACGTCTCTCATCTCTCAGGGACAAAACTGACCCCAGTTAAAAACTACTGCCCTTTGGGACTTCCCTGGTGGCGCAGTGGTTAAGAATCCGCCTGCCAATGCAGGGGACACGGGTTCAAGCCCTGGTCCGGGAAGATCCCACATGCCACGGAGCAACTAAGCCCATGTGCCACACCTACTGAGCCTGTGCTCTAGAGCCCACGAGCCACAACTACTGAAGCCCACGCGCCACAACTACTGAAGCCCATGCGCCTAGAGCCCATGCTCCGCAACAAGAGAAGCCACTGCAATGAGAAGCCCACACACTGCAATGAAGAGTAGCCCCTGCTTGCCACAATTAGAGAAAAGCCCACGTGCAGCAACAAAGACCAAACACGGCCAAAAAAAAAAAAAAAAAAAAAAAAAAACTAGTGCCCTTTATCTGTACCCTTCTCCTACTTGTTGTAGGTATTGGCTGCTAACAAAAGCACTCTTCTTCTGAGAAATGTCCTCAGCCTCTGTGAGCTTCCTCTCTGGGAAGTTAAGCCATCCCTCTAAGGATAGCTTTACACTGAATGAATAAGAAAGAGAGGAATACAAGGACTAAGTCCCTTTGCCTCCAAGATGCTATCCCTGCTTCAGAGTTCCAGTAGGCTCAGATCACGACTAGACTTCGGGTAAAACTACATCTCAGCCTAGCTGTCCCCGGGTCCTATCTTACTTCCCTCACTCTCTTACAGGATTCTCTCGATAGTACTATTTCAATAAACCACCTGCATAAAAATTCCCATCTTAGGGTCAGGTTCCTAGGAACCCAACCTAAGACATGTAAGACAATAGGTAAGGAGAAAGTAAATAAAATAATGCTTAGACAAGCATTAAAAGTACATCCCCAAAATTTGAGAGACAGATTTTATTCAGGGTGTTAAATGGTATCTGATCTCTCTGCAGAAATAATGCAGAGTACTTATGTGTGGTAAGTTGACAGGGTGTGGATGGGTGTGGAGGTACAGGTAGCAGCTCAGTTGTGCTACTTACCTTCTGCCCTTCAGGATTTTCAACATGCTTATTTTACTTATATGATCCTAAGTTTTCCCCTTTTTATGGTACATATATAATATACCATATATATACTTAATATATATTTAGCAATTTTGCAAAACTCATATGACTCATTCAACATGTATTGCACTAGATGTAAAACAAAGGGCAAGCCTTTCTCCATTTGGAAGCCACACATTCTTTTTCAAAATGTGTATTTAATGGTCATTCCATCAAAATCAAGCAGAAACACATTTCAAAAATATGTGTGTGTGTGTGTATGCATATATATATACACACTTTTTAAAAGGTGCATTTTCAAATTTTATTCGAAAATGAAAACCCAGATGTATTTGTTCATGTTGGATCATCTGTCTGGAACATCTTTTATCAAAATGTTCATATCTTACCTACGTATTAAGTACAAATTTCAAGCTCAAATTGCTCCACAAAAGATTCCCAAATTCCCAAGGCTAAAAGTAATCACTCCAGGACTTCCCTGGTGGTCCAGTGGGTAAGACTCCCCGCTCCCAATGCAGGGGGCCCAGGCTCAATCCCTGGTCGGGGAACTAGATCCCACATGCATGTTGCAGCTAAGAGTCCGCATGCTGCAACTAAAGATCCTGCATGCCGCAACAAAAGTTCCGTGTGCCACAGCTAAAACCCGGCACAGCCAAAATAAATAAATAAATAAATATTTTAAATAAATAATCACTCCCTCCCCTGCACCTTTTTTTATGCATTATATTTATTTGTATTTAATTCATATCATCTCCCTAAAATCCCCTAGGGCTGGACGAATGCTCTGCTCTAAATTTCTTGCCTCCAGCCTTATCCAGTGTGCTTCAAAGAAATGAACTAATGAAATGAAGTGAGGAAAGGTTACGTCTGTGGACTCTTACTTCTTTCCTTTTTGATAAAACTTGTACAAATTAATGACTTAAAAATTTTAGGAAGGATTAAGAGAACAGCAAGTCATGTACAAATACATGATTTTAATGAATGTAACTAATATACCAATCAACTATGAATATGACCTTTGATTTTCTGAAAGTTCTTCAGTCATGAAGTGTGTTCCCAAATTAATTCCCAAGCAGCTGTGATAATAATAAGGCACACTTTCTGCTTTTCAGAAATTCCTAAATAAATGCCAGTTTTCAGAAAGAATTACCTGAAGAGCTTGTTAAAAATACAGCTACCCAGGCCTCACTCCTGAAATTCTGTCCCATTAGATCTGAGGTGGGATGAAGGAAAGCTCAGCCAGGTCTGGGGACAGCTTCTCTGTTTCATGCCAAGGATTCTCAGGACAGCCCCAAGTCTCTCTGTCCTCCCCTGTCCAGTTCTAGACCTAGCTTGTCTTTAAGAAACTTCTGGGACTATTCCAGATCTTTGCCTTCCCTTTTTCTACATGCACAATTGTGGTGGTAACTGTCCAACTAAAAACTGATTAAATACATGATTAGCACCTTCTTATTCACTTATTTAAAGCCTTTCATTCCCTAACTTAGCTGTTAAGTTCCTACTAGGGAAAGACTAATGAATCCTTACTTCCATCGTCTCCAAAGTGCTGGGCAATTTTATCTGCTTTGGATTTAATAACTTATTCTTTGTTTAGGCCAAAAATACTTTAAAACCTTGTAATTACTGAAATAAAGGCTATGAAAAGTAGTGAATCAGATAATTTTTTAAAAATGAACACTTGATCAATGTAAGGCTAAAAGCAGTAAGTGAAAGGGAGACTGAAAGCAGAAGACTCCCCAAGAGAGAAGCATCTGTTTTAAACACAGGAGGCCGCACCTCTGTATAGTTCGCCTTACTACAGTGAGCAATAGTTACTTTGGTATTTTCTAAAAATCCTATAATAAATTCAATACCACTTTTCCCCAAAATGAAGACTATTGGTATGGAGACTGATACACAGGTTAGGAAGGATGAATCACTTTAGCATCCCAACGTCCTGTGACATCTGCATCAATCCACAGGCACAGGGACATCAATTCTCACCATTCACACAAGTATCTCTGAGATCCATACTGAATAGGAACCCCCAATTCCACTTGAGTCAGTCATGACTAATCCTGCTGCAGTCAGGGATTCAGAGCAGTTCTCTCAGAGTCTTCCCTTCTGTGCTATTTCTAACCTCCGGTAAAAGCTTCCTCTAGACCATTCCCTAAATATCAGCCATTACTATGAAGTAGTTCAGTTTGCTTATATGCCCCCGGAGCCATCTCTGTCAAGCAACAACAGTCTCAAGAGTCAGGCAAAGTCTGTTTCTCCTTAAGAATTATTGCTATATTCAGGTTTTGCCATAATTTCTCAGCAAAAATTTTCAGCTGAACTCTGATTAGAGTGACATAGGTCACAGTCCCAGCCCTGTAAGCAGGAGACGTAATGTGCTGATTAGCTTAACTTGGACCTAAGGGTAATTTCAAATTTCTTGGAAAAAAAAAAAAAAACATAGACCACAAAATGGAAATGCAGAGTTGTTGGAAAGAGAAAAGGGGAGAATAGATGATAGAAAAGAACATCAGTTAAGATTAGGTTCAGCTGCAAGGGACAGACAAAAATAACAATGGTTTAAACAAAATAAAAGCTTATTTTTGTCTCACATTAAAAAAGTCAGGAGTAGAGAATCTTCAAAGGCTGACAGGTGACTTCACAAAATCCTCAAAGTTCCAAAGTCTTTTATCTTGCTGCTCTGCTTTACTTAGTCACAGGGCCATACCTAACTACAAGGGAATCTAAGGAATAAAATCTTTATTCCAGATGACCACATATCCATTTAACAATGAGGTGATTTCTATTTCTTAGGGGAGAAAAAGAAAGAATAGATGTTGGGGGATAAACAGCAACCCCTGCCAGCAGTGCACTGACTCCTAAGTGGCTCCCATGATTCCTACCACCTTATGTTCACATCCTTGTGAAATGCTCTCCTCTCAGTATGGGCAGGACCCGTGACTTGCTTCTAAGCAATACAGTATGGAAAAGATGATGAGATATAGATGACTAATGTATAGGATTACATTACATAAGATTTAGCATTTGTCTTGCAGGAGTTTTTCTCTCTCCCAGGGATGGCTGTGAGAAAGTGGGTGGCCATGTCATTCCACATGGCAAGGAACTGAGGGTGGCCTCTAGGAGCTGAGGGTGGCCTCTAGGACCTGAGGGTGGCCTCCGGCCAACAGCCAGCAAAAAGTAAAGCTCTCAGTCCAACAACCACAAGAGCGAGGAAATGGATCCTTTCCTGGTTGAGCCTCTAGATGAGAATCCAGTCCTGACTAAAACGTTTATTGTTGTCTTGTATGACTTTAAGCAGAAAGCTCAGCTAAGCTGTACCTGGACTCCTCATGCACAGAAACTAAGATGATAAATGTGTGTTGTATTAAGCCACTAAGTTTATGGTAATTTGTTATGCAGTAATAGAAAGCTAATACACTGACAATGAAGGCAACCAACAGATGCTCACCATATTGCATAAAAGGCCTAACTCAGTCCCTAATATATAATAAGTGTTCGACAAATGTTAGTTGCCATGCTCATCATCATCATCAACATTATAATCATCATCCTTTCCTACTCCTGGACTCCTCCAATACCATCATCACCTTGCCTAGCAGCTTAGCAGCAAGTAATAAAATCCCAACAGGGCAAACAATTCTATTCATTTTACTTCTAGACTTTTTGGAAGCAACCAACTTTAAAATCTAATTGGAGTTGAATTTCCATTAGCACTGCACTGGTGATTTTTGTATATCCATCTGCCACTCCATTCCAAGAATTTGCCTCTCAAGGATATAACAATCTCTTGGTCATGCCTCACTGGGGAAGAATTGAAAAGAATAAGATAGGACACAGTACTCTAGGGGTTCAGTTAAGAATTGCAGGCAAGCCTACGAAAAATAGATCCATCACTCTGTGGAGTCAGGCTGAGGAGAAAAGAAACAATTAGCTAGAGGTTAAGTAGCGAAACAGCTGCTAGAAGCCTTAGGTAAAATGTCATGGAGTAGGAGTAAAATATTGGAAGAATAATGTGGGAGTGAAAGTTATCAATTGCCTTGAAACCTGAATTTATGTATTTTAATATTATCTAGCAGAGTCAATCTAAGCATCTGCTTAATATCCTGGTATGTGACAAGAATACCGGAGGAATTTTTTTTTAATTTTGAAAAGAGAGTAAAAAATAAAGCACCTTTTAGAGAATTTCAAGATGAAGTTTTTACAAGACCATACAAAACCTGAGATATTTTAGATGGTAATATGTTAAAGCAAATTAATGTCCCCTAAATCAAGTAAAGATTTCAAAGCTAAGCCATTACATATAATGGAGTGAGGCAGAAAAGTGAAATCTATTCTATGAAGTATATAAAAAAATAGAAACTGCTGTTATGAGAAACCATAAAATAGTCAATAATTCAAAAGATGATTAAAATAAACAACATATTAGTAATAAAAACCTGGTACGGGGGACATTCCAATAATGGATCTTGGTTTTTGGCTTATATCAACTCAAGAATCTTAGAAGGAATATGAGAATAGATACTACACCAAAAACTACTGCAGCTTTTGTTTATGTTTACTTTTATAGAGAAAAATCATGTAAAACAGCATATTTTATAAGGAATAAAGAGTACCTGAAAATAATGAAAAACTAAAACACAGAGATGCTAAAAATAGAAAAGATGGATTTATCCCAGAAGTATGTGGCATTAATTGATAGAAGACATCAGAATGATTACATAAATTTTGACGACCATAATACTGAGTGATTTTTAAATTCTTGGAATCACTTAGGGTTTTTTTCCCTATGTGGTTCAAACCCCTGTTCTACAAATATGGTGTATTAACCCCCAAATGCTAGTGAATATACATGGAAAATATTTTAACTTTGTTCCTGTGTAGAAAATTCCATTTCTAAAGAATCGTTTTTCACTTATTTTGCTGCAGAATCTGTCCCTATTTTTTTTTTCAAGCCAGTGAAGAAATGATTCATTTAATTTTTGCCAAATTAAACTGAAACATCAGTTTCAGGATAATAACAAGGTCATCATCCCAAAGATCCTTCCATTGTGAGTCAGCTTTGTACGAAAAGATACATACTATGACACAAGACTGCAGGGACCACTAAACCTCATCAACAAACATCACTGTTCATTGTGGGGAAGGAGGAAGAATGAGAAAATATAATTGTTAGTGGTCTCAACAGAAACAATCTCCACTCCAGTAACACATCGTACTAATGGTAGGCCGATAATGTCATCCATAACCAAAAGGTTTTACAGGTATTACCTTCCTATAAAATATGAGATTGACAGAAGGATAGAAAGGGAGAGAGAAAAGTTCTCAGGGTTTTTTTTTTTTTTGCTCTACATTTAGTTTTGTTTGTTTTGTCTTTTACTTTTCACTAAAGAGGTATGCTCATGGCTCAAATCAAAAATCTTCCTAATGGATGTACTATGAGCCAACTGATGACACTTATTAACTCAAAAGTGAACATTACAAGGTAGCTTAATCAGGTTCTTTTTTAGTAATTTTTTTCCTCAGGGGAAATAGTGTGTCCACATTACAACAGAGAGAATGTGGGCTTCCTTGGTTACTATAGAGTTCTAAATAGTACATTCATTTTAATATGTTAATTTTTGATGACTTCTAGGAATTTACATTTTCACCATTTTTACAATCAACCCATAAAAAAGTGTAATTGATGGCATATAATAGTTTGTTGTAAAAATATCTTTGAAATATTGTGAACAAATTTTTCTGCAGCAGAATAGTGACCCAGATGGAGACTAACGTTAATATATCAATGTCCAAAGGGAAATCAGAATAGACATTTAAGGGTCACACTACAGAAGAAGTCAGGGCAGATTTCTGGATCTGGAGATACTGACATGTTTTCAGTAAAAAAAAAAAAAATTGTTTCCTTATTATTCCTTAATACTTACTGAACTGGAGTTAATCTGAAGTCCTCCAAACTCAAGCTATTCTTCCTCGGTCTTGTGTTTTCTAACTTAGTTCCTTCTACCAGGAATGCCGTCCTGTACCATCTTTTTCACCTTGAAAAACCTTACCCATCCATCCCTTAATGTCCAGCTCAATGCCTATTTTCCATGATGCCTTCATCCTGATCACCACTCTAAAAGTGATTCTTTTTATGGGAAAAAGTCTATTGGGGGAAATAATCAAAATGAATTCCAGTGGCACCATTTCACACATAGTGCTTTGTATTATGACTATTTCTTCTTTATGTGCCTCATTTTGAGGGTAAAGATTGAACACAACTTTATTTCCACTATAGAAACAAGAACAGTGCCTTGCAAATTACATTGAAAGGTATGATAAATGTTCACTGGAGAAAAGAATGAATGAATGAGTGAGAGGATAAAAGAATGAAATGAATAAAGAGAGAATTTCTCAACTGTGTGCTATTACCTCTAACTAGGAATGCAAAGAAGAGAGAGATGAATTAAGGTTAAAGTAGTTTGTCAGGGCATCATGGGGAGCTGAGCTGAGGACTGAGAAATGGCAATGAGTGGGTAAAAGGTAATTTAGGCATTGGCATGAGGGAAGGCACTAAAGCAGGGCAGAATAGCACAAAAGTCAAAATGAGGAATCTAGCCTCTATTCTACGATGTGGCCTTGCCCAAATTCCATCATGAAAACATTACAAGGTTATTTACAGGGAAACTCAGAGTTGACTCATTGAAATGTGAGCTCTCCAAAATGGACCAGCAACCAAAAGTGATCAGAGAAATCATTTAGCTAGGCCAAATAGAAGGAAAGGGAATATGGAGCAGCCACAGAAGTGAAGAAATGCACTGGGATTGCTACAGGCATCTAGGAAATATTATGCAATTTAGAACAGTCTGTGAATCACAAGGGCTGTTCCCCTTTATACTCAGTAAGGTATAAGGTGTGGTAGCTACACCCTAGCTCAGATCTAATCTAGAAACTCATCTTAATGAGAGTTTAGTTGCCAGTAAAATTTTAGCTAAAATGATGCCTCAAAAGTCTACATCTTCCTCTCAAGAATACTTAAAATCCATATCCTGGATTTTCAGATGTGACTAAAATAGCCAGAAGGTTTCTGAGGGACACACATTATACCATAGTAAGGTAATTTGCTGTTTGAAATGGCAATGGTGACCAATTATGCTTTGGTACTGCAAATACTTAGAGTTGACAGCAACGCTCTGGAAAAATTTTGTACACTAGGTTCCAAGTTTTATAATGTCTTTCTACCAAATATTTTGAAACAAATTTAACATTAAGATTTTCAGTATGCTGAGCTGTCAATCAATCTTTAGTTTTCCTGATACTGCACTCTTAAGAAAGCACAGTGCATTACTTAGCCATTATCAGTAACAGCAGGCCTGTCCAACCTAACACCCCTGCTAACAATCTACAGACACTCTGCCATTTTGCAATGGAGAAAAAGCTTAATTTTCTCTACAGCATGGATAAGGCTTTCAGAAAGCAATTTCAAAGCAGATTTCCAGAAGCAGCTTTTAAGGGCAGCTGAAAGAATGACGCCTTTAGCATGCTTTGATAACTATCAAAATTCCCAAATTACATAAATGCTTAATAACAAGTAAGCATTTCTAACCTGGGCTTGCATAAAATATTACCTTTTGCAGAGAAACTAAAAGAAAACTTGAAAGGCATTTCATCAGCATTTTAACTTCAGGACATGTGAAAAGCAAATTGAAAACTGTAGCCAGTTAAAAAAATTTTTTTCTCACTCTTTTTTTTGTCTCCACATTAAGAAACACATTTTTATTTACTGTTTTGTGGGCTTAATCTCCTTCTTCCAAAGGAGATTACAATTAAATAACTATATAAATGAAGCCCTAGTTTACCTTCTTATAACTACTGCTGATAGATAACCCTTAAGGGCAAAACCAGGGCACTCTTACAGAATAAACATTAAGAGGAAGTGGAGATACATAATTTAGAAATAGCAGACTGATACTAGGGTAGACAGTTAATATTCTATTTATATTACATTTTTTATATCACATTGAAATTAATTGTTCTTAAGTAACTGAATATCAACAACAATGGACAGATAATAAAAAGCCATAAGTCACTCTTGACTCTCATTGCATTAAATATTTTGCATTTGGTAATATATTTCAAATAATTCAAACAAAAGCATCCAGTTAAGATGCTGTTAATTTGCAAAGCAGAAGTTACAACAGTGTAAAGAACAATACCTAATGACGGTACATGCCAAGCTCCCATAATCCGTGGCACTCAAGGTGTCAGAAAAGGGTATATGGTACAGGATAGACAGTTGCAAGTTCTTTGCCACTCTTCCCATCAAAAAGTGGAGTCTCTTTCTTCTGCTTTTGAATATGGGCCTACCCTGCAACCATGACACTTACCCTCTTTTGAATGACTTTATTGTATTGGTTGATCATTATTTCTCCTTAAATTCAATCTAGGAGGTAAAGCTGTCAAGATAGTATGTTTTCTAAAAGCTAAAAGTTATCCCAGATGCCTCTGAATCTATAATCTAAAGGAAATATGAAGAAAATTCCTTGAAAAGAAGCAGTTACAAAGAAGTTTCTGTATAGCAGCAGTTCCCAAGTTTTTGGTCGCAGGATTCCTTTATTCTTTTAAAAATTATTGAGGGACCCAAAGAGCTCTAACTTATGTAGATTTTATACTTTATGTTTATAGTTTAGAAATGTTTAAAATAGTTAACTCATTGGGTATTAGTATTGACTATTATTATTTTTAGATGAATTAATTATTTTTTCCCTACAAAGATGCTAAAAAAGGTGAAATGTTTTATTACATTTTATAAACTGCTAGAGCTTTCTAAAAATATTAAACTTCAATTCATGTACACAAGCTCTTCAAACCCATGACCTAAATGGGCTACAGGCTCCTGTGTCAATCCTCGAACTTTTGAATAATTTTCTTGGCTCCTTTACACTTGGGGGAGAATTACTTGGTCCCAGTCTCCCCAGATGACTGTCAATATAGTTTTTATCAAAGTTCTGGTAGTTGGCATTCCTCTGCCCTCTACTCATTGCTCAAAGAATATTCTTTTTACTAGGCATTTCACAGTCATAATTCTAGAACCACTGCTGTATATTCAACCTTAGGAAAAGTCTCAAAATTTCCTATTAAGAAACACATTCACCACAATTTTTTCCAAAAGTTGTTAAATTCATAAACTTCTATAGTAGCTCTTTGTTTCTTTGGTTTTTTTAAAATGATTATACATGTGGCAAAATTGTCATACCCTTTGACCCATGACTATATACTTCTTGCTTTCTGAATTTCTCCAAATTTAAAAAACACATTCATGTAGTAAACCAGATGCTTAAAGACTTTAGATCATGTTTTTTCTGTATGTGATAATCTAAAGTTCTAAACAGACACTGGAAAAAAGAAAAGTTATCATAAGATATTTGGTTATTCTCCCATTATTAAAAGAACTATTTTTAATAATAAGCATATGTTCCAGGATAATAATTTAGTGTTCTTTATTGAGGATTGAAAGTGAAATCCACTTTCACTGGAGGACCGCTCCATGGAACAGGATAGAAACTTCTCTCTGAGAGCCCATCTTAATTTTCTCAAAGATCCATCCTGTTGGATTCCCACGTGACATACTGATCTAGAAATGTTTCCTCATTAGTGCTGACATCTCCCATGTGTTGGAAAGAACTTCACATATTACGTCATTCATTTGAAATGTGTATTCAGAAAGAGGAAAAAAAAACACATTCTTTTAGATCTTTGGATATGATTTTATATGTATCCTATAAAAGAGAAGATATATTATAATCAAAAGGCATTAGAGGGACTTCCCTGGTGGCGCAGTGGTTAGGAGTCCGCCTGCCAATGCAGGGGACACGGGTTTGATCCCTGGTCCCGGAAGATCCCACATGCCGCGGAGCAACTAAGCCCATGCACCGCAACTACTGAGCTTGTGCTCTAGAGCCTGCAAGCCACAACTACTGAGCCCACATGCCACAACTACCGAAGCCCGCATGCCTAGAGCCCGTGCTCCACAACAAGAGAAGCCACCGCAATGAGAAGCCCATGCACTGCAACAAAGAGTAGCCCCCGCTCGATGCAACTAGAGAAAGCCCATGCGCAGCAACGAAGACCCAACACAACCAAAAATAAATTAATTAATTAAGAAAAAAAAGGCATTAGAGTAGCCTGAAAAGTCAAATGCTTTAAAGTTCAAATCTGGCCTCCGTTTCTTATAAGCTGAGAGACCTCAGGAAAAGATATTGAGCTTCTCTGAGACTCAGTTACCTCATCTGCAAAAATAAAAGCAACATCTTTGCAGAATTATCAAAATGCAAGTAAATTGCCTGATAAAACACAGATGGGATTTGTATATTGCTATTTTTATTAAAGTTCTCATTACTATTATCACAGTAAAAATCACCTTAAGATTTACCATAGATTTACCATGAAATTCACTGCCATCCCCGGAGTAGAAGAATGGCTATTACCTAACCATAACAAGAGCAAGCATAATGGTAATGGAAGAAAAGGTATGATTATATTATCCTGTATGTCCACTGGTCAAATAAAATATCACCATTGTTTTTTTTAGGAGGAAGGGGAGGAAGGACAGTCTGTGAGGGAAAAAAAAAAAAAAACCAAAAACGATTTCTGCTTCTATCGCATGAGATCCGGAGGGGAAATCATTTTTGCTGGAACTCCAAAAATTTTATTTGGTGTCCCAGCCTTTAGCACCTCCTATCTTCAAAACATATCGCAGGCATAGAACAGAAATATTTCCCTCGAACACCACTTCAGTGTGCTCCCTCGCCCTGCCCAGTATACAAAGGCCCACAATGATCTCCAAGACCCCACACAACCTCCTGCTCCAAGTCCTACCTACCCCTCCAACTCACTCCTCATGAGCTTCACATCACAGCCACTCAGCGCTATAGTCACAAAAACTCAGTGTAAGAATGGATTCAAAGTGACTGTTCTTACTTAAATTGCAATCTATTTAAACCAATAAGTAACTCTCATTTAAAACTCACTGTATATATTTTGATGCACCCATAAGGCAGAAAACAACTCATGTATTCTGAAATGTTTCTAAATATGATAGGAATTTATTCAAAACGGTAGTACTTTGAAGTACTGATTATTTTCCTGTACTGATGTCCTCTAATAAAATTAGAGTGACCTAAACACAATTAATGTGAAGTATATTCCATTCCATTGCTTAAGATTTAATTATAGATCATATTTATATTATTCATACAGATTTATTTACAGTGATACCAACCTTATGTTTTTTCAAAACCGATTAGATTTAAAAAGGAGAGAGATTACTGCTGAAAAGGACTATTGGAACTTATAGCAATATTATTGTGCTTCTCAAGCAAGTACTCGAGTAGTATGGATTCATTTGTAGTCATACCAATTAATTTTCAATCCTTTTAAAGTTAAATTTTGGTAACTTATCCACTAGTGGATAACCTGTGGCCTTCTCCTCTCCACTGCCCAGTACATTCCAAATAGAAAGGCCAGGTAGGCAACAAAGTAGGTGGAAATTGTGTTATGAGTGTGCTGTGTAAGTATATGCCCGTGTGTGTATCTGAATACTTTTGAAATACTATTGAAATCAACAATACTTACTTTACTGAAATTACTAACTTTTAAAAAAATGTTGACTGCTAAGCAAAGATACTATTTAAAATCAATCTGAGAGCAAATTTAAAAGTAAACAGTTAGCTATAGAAATTCACTAACCATTCACTATTCATTAATTATTATCAGCATTTTCTAAACATTTCCTTACACACCAGCTCTGACTGAATGCTCTTGTACCTCATCTCAGTCATCTTAGCCTGAAGTTGGAAGCCCTTTCCCCAAAATTATTCCTTCCTCAGGAAAACTAAGCATCAAGGTGCTTCTCTCCAGGAGGCCAATTAGTATTTCAACCTAGAAAACTTTCTTTTGCCTGCTTTTTTTTTTTCCTACCTGAAAAATGCTGAAATAATTCTGTATATTTTATTTCATCCTATCAGCACTATGTTTCCCTTCCTCCCATATGGAAAAATTAGAAAGTACTCCCCCCCCCGGCCAGCGCCTCCAATTATAGAACAGTAGATTCTCTGCCCATTTCCTTTCTTTCTTTTTTTAAAGAGTACAACGCCTGGCACTAAAGTGGTGCCAAATAAATATTTGATAAATGGACGAATAAACATTTATCAAATATTTGTTTGAGGGAAACAAACAGTCTCCACCCTTTTCTTTGATGTAAGCTCTTCCAACTCACAGTGTTTAATCAGTTAACCACGAGATTCTCGGTTAAGTTATTCATACACCACTTGGCCTCTCAAAACCCTTACACCATCAAGCAAACTAGGTCTTTGGAAGACATTTTCGGAGTTTATATATCTTAAAGTGATTATTTTGAACACGTTCATTCAACAAGTTCTTTCTTGAACATCTATTCTGGTAACTTGTGGTTTCATTAGTATGTTTCTAACTGTACTCCAAATTTACATCTATTTCTATATCCCCTCAATTCAAAATTATTATTACAGGTCGACTATATTTTTAAAGGTTATACTGCAAGGAGGCTTCTTCAAAGCAAAACAACAACACTAAACAGCAACAAGATTTGAAATTCACTGAATCATGAACAGAGCCAAGCAAAGTACCTTGCTCAAAATAGTGCCTCATCAATATTTATTGATTTGATTGTCTATGGGATTTTCTTTATATTAAAGTCTCTTTAGGTTAATTTTGGAAAAAGTTCTTAGAAACAAAGAATAAAGGAACTAAAGAAAACTTCTGTTATTCAATTGAGCATTTATTGAGCATCAGAAAAGGTTCAGATAATTCCTACCAAAGAATCAACTGTGAAGTAAAAGGGAGTCTGTATCCATTATACTCCTTCCCAATTAGACTCTAACAGGAAGCCAAATGATTCTGTGTCAAAACTGTCTCTCTATTTCAAATTAAATTGTGCTTATAGATGAAGTTTGATCAACATAAGAATATATTCAATTGTCTTACTTTTAACTATCTTGGAAAAAACTGCCTCTGAAGTGACGTTTATACAGATTAATGACATGCATAATAACTAAATAAATAAAGGTAAGAACAATATGAAGAGAAGGATAAAGGCCTTTACTAAACATTTCCTGAGATGAACAAAAAACAATTTAAGTCTAAATCCGAGGGTTTATTTAAACTTAATTTCAGCAAGATGAACAGGAAACATCGATCCTGATTCCCAGAATGAATATATTTTCCATTATACAGCAAAAGGGATATATATTGTTTTAAATTCAAGATTATTCAGAGTTCTCTCCAACGTTTGCCTAGCAGAAATTAGTCAGGGTTTTACCAAGAACACGGCTTGAAAACAATATGGGATGGAATTCCCTGGCTGTCTAGTGGTTATGGCTTCACCCTTTCACTGTAGGGGGCAAGGGGTTCGATCCCTGGTCGGGGAACCCTCATGCCGCGTGGTGCGGCCAGAAAAACAAAACAAAAAACGATAAGGATTTAGGGGTTATCTAGCAAGTGGTTGATTAATATAGATTCTTCTATGTACAAACTCAACAATGGGAAGAAAATGTACACGCATCAAATGCCTTTTATACGCACATGCTAAAAGCTGTGCGTGTGTTATGTCATTTAACCTTCACAACTATGTTCTATCCAGGCTTTATAAATGCAAAAATTAAAGTTCACAGAGGCTCAATCTCTTACCCACAGCCTCACAACTTGTAAATGGGAGAGTTGAGTTTAGAACTCAAACTTTCTTTGAAAGGATCAATATTAAAAGGGAGGGAAGGAAGAGATTTTTGACCAATACAAATTATAACTCTTCTGATAACGTTTATGTAAAGCGGAGAGTTAATGTGTTGTATGATAGAACAGGGTTTGAAACATCTCTTGGAGCCTTAACTAACCACACATAAAATGAGGAAGATATGGCCTGACAGTATTTTTTGTTTTAAAAACAGATGACAAAACACATAAAGAGAGGGAGGGGCAAGATGGCGGAAGAGTAAGACTCGGAGATCACCTTCCTCCCCACAGATACATGAGAAATACATCTACACGTGGAACTGCTCCTACAGAACACCCACTGAACGCTGGCAGAAGACGTCAGACCTCCCAAAAGGCAAGAAAATCCCCACGTACTTGGGTAGGGCAAAAGAAAAAAGAAATAACAGACACAAAAGAATAGGGACGGGACCTGCACCAGTGGGAGGGAGCCGTGAAGGAGGAAAGGTTTCCACACACTAGGAAGCCCCTTCGTGGGCAGAGACTGCGGGTAGCAGAGGGGGGAAGCTTCGGAGCCACGGAGGAGAGCGCAGCCACATTGGTGCGGAGGGCAAAGCGGAGATTCCCGCACAGAGGAGCCGTGCCGACCAGCACTCACCAGCCCGAGAGGCTTGTCTGCTCAGCCTCCGGGGCGGGCGGGGCCTGGGAGCTGGGGCTCGGGCTTCGGTGCTGGCCGGGAGGGAGTCCGGGAAAAAGACTGCAGCTGCCAAAGAGGCAAGAGACTTTTTCTTGCCTCTTTGTTTCGCGGCGCGCAAGGAGAGGGGATTCAGAGCGCCGCCTAAACGAGCTCCAGAGACGGGCGCGAGCCGCGGCTATCAGCGCGGATCCCACAGCAACAGGGACGCAGAGGGAAAAACGGAGAGATTCCCGCACAGAGGCTCGGCGCCGAGCAGCACTCACCAGCCCGAGAGGCTTGTCTGCTCACCCGCCGGGGCGGGCGGGGGCTGGGAGCTGAGGCGCGGGCTTCAGTCGGATCCCAGGGAGAGGACTGGGGTTGGCTGCGTGAACACAGCCTGAAGGGTCTAGCGCACCACAACTAGCCGGGAGGGTGCACGAGAAAAAGTCTGCAGCTGCCGAAGAGGCAGGAGACTTTTTCTTGCCTCTTTGTTTCGCGGCGTGCAAGGAGAGGGGATTCAGAGCGCCACTTAAACGAACTCCAGAGACGGGCGCGAGCCGCGGCTATCAGCGCGGACCCCAGAGACGGGCATGGGACGCTAAGGCTGCTGCTGCCGCCACCAAACAGCCTGTGGGCGAGCACAGGTCATTCTCCACACCGCCCCTCCCGGGAGCCTGTGCAGCCCGCCACGGCCAGGCTCCCGTAGTCCGGGGACAACTTCCCCGGGAGAGCGCACGGCGCGCCTCAGGCTGCTGCAACGTCACGCCGGCTTCTGCCGCCGCAGGCTCGCCCCGCCTCCTCCGTACCGCTCCCTCCCCCTGGCCTGACTGAGCCAGCGCCCCCGAATCAGCTGCTCCTTTAACCCCGTTCTGTCTGGGCGGGGAACAGACGCCCTCAGGGGACCTACATGCAGAGGCGGGTCCAAATCCAAAGCTGAACCCCGGGAGCTGTACGAACAAAGAAGAGAAAGGGAAATCTCTCCCAGCAGCCTCAGAAGCAGCGGATTAAAGCTCCACAAACAACTTGATGTGCCTGCATCTGTTGAATACCTGAATAGACAACGAATCATCCCAAATTTAGGAGATGGACTTTGGGAGCAGGATATATTAACTTTTCCCCTTTTCCTTTTTTTTGTGAGTGTAGAAGTGTATGCTTCTGGGTGAGATTTTGTCTGTATAGCTTTGCTCTCACCGTTAGTCCTAGGGTTAGGTCCGTCCGTTTTTTTTTTTTTTTTTTTTTTTTTTTTTTTTTTCCCTAATAAATGTTTTCCTAATAATTTTTTCCTTATTTTCTATTTTTAAAAAAAATTTTTAATAAGTTTTTTCATATTTTTTATTTTAAAAAATTAAAAAATTTTTTTTCTTAATAAATTTTTTCTAAATAATTTTTTTCTTATTTTTAGTATAAAAAATTAATAAATCTATTTTTAAAAATTAAAAAAAATTTTTTTTCTTAATAAATTTACTCTTAATAATTTTTTTTCTTATTTTTTATTATAATTGCTTTATTTTATTTTATTTTATCCTCTTTTTTTCTTTCTTTCCATTTTTTCTGCCTTTTATTCTGAGCCGTGTGGATGAAAGGCTCTTGGTGCTCCAGCCAGGCATCAGGGCTGTGCCTCTGAGGTGGGAGAGCCAACTTCAGGACACTGGTCCACAAGAGACCTCCCAGCTCCACGTAATACCAAACGGCGAAAATCTCTCACAGATCTCCATCTCAACATCAAGACCCAGCTTCACTCAACGACCAGCAAGCTACAGTGCTGGACACCCTATGCCAAACAACTAGCAAGAGAGGAACACAGCCCCATCCATTAACAGAGAGGCTGCCTAAAATCATAATAAGGCCACAGACACCCCAAAACACACCACCAGACGTGCACGAACCCACCAGAAAGACAACATCCAGCCTCATCCACCAGAACACAGGCACTAGTTCCCTCCACCAGGAAACCTACACAACCCACCGAACCAACCTTAGCCACTGGGGACAGATACCAAAAACAACGGGAACTACGAACCTGCAGCCTGTGAAAAGGAGACCCCAAACACAGTAAGATAAGCAAAATGAGAAGACAGAAAAACACACAGCAGATGAAGGAGCAGGGTCAAAACACACCAGACCTAACAAATGAAGAGGAAATAGGTAGTCTACCTGAAAAAGAATTCAGAATAATGATAGTAAGGATGATCCAAAGTCTTGGAAATAGAATAGACAAAATGCAAGAAACATTTAACAAGGACGTAGAAGAACTAAAGAGGAACCAAGAAACGATGACAAGCACAATAAATGAAATTAAAAATACTCTAGATGGGATCAATAGCAGAATAACTGAGGCAGAAGAACGGATAAGTGACCTGGAAGATAAAATGGTGGAAATAACTACTGCAGACCAGAATAAAGAAAAAAGAATGAAAAGAACTGAGGACAGTCTCAGAGACCTCTGGGACAACATTAAACGCACCAACATTCGAATTATAGGGGTCCCAGAAGAAAAAGAGAAAAAGAAAGGGACTGAGAAAATATTTGAAGAGATTATAGTTGAAAACTTCCCTAATATGGGAAAGGAAATAGTTAATCAAGTCCTGGAAGCACAGAGAGTCCCATACAGGATAAATCCAAGGAGAAACACACCAAGACACATATTAATCAAACTATCAAAAATTAAATATAAAGAAAACATATTAAAAGCAGCAAGGGAAAAACAACAGATAACACACAAGGGAATCCCCATAAGGTTAACAGCTGATCTTTCAGCAGAAACGCTGCAAGCCAGAAGGGAGTGGCAGGATATACTTAAAGTGATGAAGGAGAAAAACCTACAACCAAGATTACTCTACCCAGCAAGGATCTCATTCAGATTTGATGGAGAAATTAAAACCTTTACAGACAAGCAAAAGCTGAGAGAGTTCAGCACCACCAAACCAGCTTTACAACAAATGCTAAAGGAACTTCTCTAGGCAAGAAACACAAGAGAAGGAAAACACCTACAATAACAAACCCAAAACATTTAAGAAAATGGGAATAGGAACATACATATCGATAATTACCTTAAATGTAAATGGATTAAATGCTCCCACCAAAAGACACAGACTGGCTGAATGGATACAAAAACAAGACCCATATATATGCTGTCTACAAGAGACCCACTTCAGACCTAGAGACACATACAGACTGAAAGTGAGGGGATGGAAAAAGATATTCCATGCAAATGGAAATCAAAAGAAAGCTGGAGTAGCAATTCTCATATCAGACAAAATAGACTTTAAAATAAAGACAATTACAAGAGACAAAGACGGACACTATATAATGATCAAGGGATCGATCCAAGAGGAAGGTATAACAATTGTAAATATTTATGCACCCAACATAGGAGCACCTCAATACATAAGGCAAATACTAACAGCCATAAAAGGGGAAATCGACAGTAACACAATCATAGTAGGGGACTTTAACACCCCACTTTCACCAATGGACAGATCATCCAAAATGAAAATAAATAAGGAAACACAAGCTTTAAATGATACATTAAACAAGATGGACTTAATTGATATTTATAGGACATTCCACCCAAAAACAACAGAATACACATTTTTCTCAAGTGCTCATGGAACATTCTCCAGGATAGATCATATCTTGGGTCACAAATCAAGCCTTGGTAAATTTAAAAAAATTGAAATCGTATCAAGTATCTTTTCCGACCACAACGCTATGAGACTAGATATCAATTACAGGAAAAGATCTGTAAAAAATACAAACACATGGAGGCTACACAATACACTACTTAATAACGAAGTGATCACTGAAGAAATCAAAGGGGAAATCAAAAAATACCTAGAAACAAATGACAATGGAGACACGACGATCCAAAACCTATGGGATGCAGCAAAAGCAGTTCTAAGAGGGAAGTTTATAGCAATACAAGCCTACATCAAGAAACAGGAAACATCTCGAATAAACAACCTAACCTTGCACCTAAAGCAATTAGAGAAAGAAGAACAAAAAAACCCCAAAGCTAGCAGAAGGAAAGAAATCATAAAGATCAGATCAGAAATAAATGAAAAAGAAATGAAGGAAACAATAGCAAAAATCAATGAAACTAAAAGCTGGTTCTTTGAGAAGATAAACAAAATTGATAAACCATTAGCCAGACTCATCAAGAGAAAAAAGGAGAAGACTCAAATTAATAGAATTAGAAATGAAAAAGGAGAAGTAACCACTGACACTGCAGAAATACAAACGATCATAAGAGATTACTACAAGCAACTCTATGCTAATAAAATGGACAACCTGGAAGAAATGGACAGATTCTTAGAAATGCACAACCTGCCGAGACTGAACCAGGAAGAAATAGAAAATATGAACAGACCAATCACAAGCACTGAAATTGAAACTGTGATTAAAAATCTTCCAACACACAAAAGCCCAGGACCAGATGGCTTCACAGGCGAATTCTATCAAACATTTAGAGAAGAGCTAACACCTATCCTTCTCAAACTCTTCCAAAATATTGCAGAGGGAGGAACACTCCCCAACTCATTCTACGAGGCCACCATCACCCTGATACCAAAACCAGGCAAAGATGTCACAAAGAAAGAAACCTACAGGCCAATATCACTGATGAACATAGATGCAAAAATCCTCAACAAAATACTAGCAAACAGAATCCAACAGCACATTAAAAGGATCATACACCATGATCAAGTGGGGTTTATTCCAGGAATGCAAGGATTCTTCAATATACGCAAATCAATCAACGTGATACATCATATTAACAAATTGAAGGAGAAAAACCATATGATCATCTCAATAGATGCAGAGAAAGCTTTCGACAAAATTCAACACCCATTTATGATAAAAGTCCTGCAGAAAGTAGGCATAGAGGGAACTTTCCTCAACATAATAAAGGCCGTATATGACAAACCCACAGCCAACATTGTCCTCAATGGTGAAAAACTGAAACCATTTCCACTAAGATCAGGAACAAGACAAGGTTGCCCACTCTCACCACTATTATTCAACATAGTTTTGGAAGTGTTAGCCACAGCAATCAGAGACGAAAAAGAAATAAAAGGAATCCAAATCGGAAAAGAAGAAGTAAAGCTGTCACTGTTTGCAGATGACATGATACTATACATAGAGAATCCAAAAGATGCTACCAGAAAACTACTAGAGCTAATCAATGAATTTGGTAAAGTAGCAGGATACAAAATTAATGCACAGAAATCTCTTGCATTCCTGTATACTAATGATGAAAAATCTGAAAGTGAAATTAAGAAAACACTCCCGTTTACCATTGCAACAAAAAGAATAAAATACCTAGGAATAAACCTACCTAAGGAGACAAAAGACCTGTATGCAGAAAATTATAGGACACTGATGAAAGAAATTAAAGATGATACAAATAGATGGAGAGATATACCATGTTCTTGGATTGGAAGAATCAACATTGTGAAAATGACTCTGCTACCCAAAGCAATCTACAGATTCAATGCAATCCCTATCAAACTACCACTGGCATTTTTCACAGAACTAGAACAAAAAATTTCACAATTTGTATGGAAACACAAAAGACCCCGAATAGCCAAAGCAATCTTGAGAACGAAAAATGGAGCTGGAGGAATCAGGCTCCCTGACTTCAGACTATATTACAAAGCTACAGTAATCAAGACAGTTTGGTACTGGCACAAAAACAGAAATATAGATCAATGGAACAGGATAGAAAGCCCAGAGATAAGCCCACGCACATATGGTCACCTTATCTTTGATAAAGGAGGCAAGCATATACAGTGGAGACAAGACAGCCTCTTCAATAAGTGGTGCTGGGAAAATTGGACAGGTACATGTAAAAGTATGAAATTAGAACACTCCCTAACACCATACACAAAAATAAACTCAAAATGGATTAAAGACCTAAGTGTAAGGCCAGACACTATCAAACTCTTAGAGGAAAACATAGGCAGAACACTGTATGACATAAGTCACAGCAAGATCCTTTTTGACCCAGGTCCTAGAGAAATGGAAATAAAAACACAAATAAACAAATGGGACCTAATGAAACTTAAAAGCTTTTGCACAGCAAAGGAAACCATAAACAAGACCAAAAGACAACCCTCAGAATGGGAGAAAATATTTGCAAATGAAGCAACGGACAAAGGATTAATCTCCAAGATTTACAAGCAGCTCATGCAGCTCAATAACAAAAAAACAAACAACCCAATCCAAAAATGGGCAGAAGACCTAAATAGACATTTCTCCAAAGAAGAGATACAGATTGCCAACAGACACATGAAAGAATGCTCAACATCATTAATCATTAGAGAAATGCCAATCAAAACTACAATGAGGTATCATCTCACACCGGTCAGAATGGCCATCATCAAAAAATCTAGAAACAATAAATGCTGGAGAGGGTGTGGAGAAAAGGGAACACTCTTGCACTGTTGGTGGGAATGTAAATTGATACAGCCACTATGGAGAACAGTATGGAGGTTCCTTAAAAAACTAAAAATAGAACTACCATATGACCCAGCAATCCCACTACTGGGCATATACCCTGAGAAAACCATAATTCAGAAAGAGTCATGTACCAAAATATTCATTGCAGCTCTGTTTACAATAGCCAGGACATGGAAGCAACCTAGGTGTCCATCATCGGATGAATGGATAAAGAAGATGTGGCACATATATACAATGGAATATTACTCAGCCATAAAAAGAAATGAAATGGAGGTGTTTGTAATGAGGTGGATGGAGTTAGAGTCTGTCATACAGAGTGAAGTAAGTCAGAAAGAGAAAAACAAATACAGTATGCTAACACATATATATGGAATCTAAGGGAAAAAAAAAAAAAAAAGGTCATGAAGAACCTAGTGGCAAGATGGGAATAAAGACACAGACCTACTAGAGAATGGACTTGAGGATATGGGGAGGGGGAGGGGTGAGATGTGACAGGGTGAGAGAGTGTCATGGACATATATACACTACCAAATGTAAAATAGATAACTAGTGGGAAGCAGCCGCATAGCACAGGGAGATCAGCTCGGTGCTTTGTGACCACCTAGAGGGGTGGGATAGGGAGGGTGGGAGGGAGGGAGATGCAAGAGGGAAGAGATATGGCAACATATGTATATGTGTAACTGATTCACTTTGTTGTAAAGCAGAAGCTAGCACACCATTGTAAAGCAATTATACTTCAATAAAGATGTTTAAAAAAAAAAAAAAAACACATAAAGATTAATTGGCCATAGTAATCTGTGATTTTGCAACTAAAAACTATGTCATGCATTAGGCTGCATTAATGGAAAAACCAAGAGTACAAAATTCAGAGGTCAGGAAATAATAGTTTTAATGCTCTGACCAGACCACACCTGGGTAGTGTGTTAGGTAGTAAGTACTATATTCCAAAAACAGTGTCAAAATGCAGTGATTTAAAGGAGCTTGAATAGAATTATGAAGTCTTGAAATGATGGCATAGGAAAAAGAGTTGAGAAAATAGAGATTTGGCCTTGAAAAAAGAGGCTGAGAAGACACATGTTTGTCTTCATATATTTCATATATTTTAATTTGAAAAGCTTCCAAGTAAAAGGGAAGAAATAGGCATAGATACATTTAATATTATACCAGAAAACAGAAACTAAGTGGAAGTTCTGGAGAAAAGAATTTTAATTCAGTTTAGAGGGCACAGTCTAATAATTAGATCTACCTTGGAATGGAATCACTTCTCTGATATATATATATATATATATATATGCATACATACACACACATATATATGTATGTATATAGAGACTTTTATATGTTGCTTTTGAGAGAAACTCGTATATATGTTTATATGTTAATTTATTAAAGCTTTATGGGTCTTACTTTTTTTTTTTGGGGGGTGCACTGGGTCTCTGTTGCTGCCCCCGGGCTTTTCTCTAGTTGAGGCGAGTGGGGGCTACTCTTTGCTGCGGTGCACTGGCTTCTCATTGCGGTGGCCTCCCTTGTTGCGAAGCGCCGGCTCTAGAGCGCGGGCTCAGTAGTTGTGGCGCACAGGCTTAGTTGCTCCGCGGCATGTGGGATCTTCCCGGACCAGGGCTCGAACCCGTGTCCCCTGCATTGGCAGACAGATTCTTAACCACTGCGCCACCAGGGAAGCTCCATATTTTTAATTTTACTCCATATCCCCTTCTAAAATGAGACTGCTTTGAATACCAAAGAAATAATTTTGCATGTGGCATCTGCTTAATGCCCTGCCCTGTAATTTCTTTACTGAACATAATGCATATTAATGCACATTTTATTGCAGATTTCTTGGACTAGTAGATAAAAATGCTTATAAAATATCCCTAAGCAATGGGAGTAACCACCAACAGGAATTTTTCCCAGGGTTAGAATTGGGAGTGGCAAGCAGGAGGTTTCCAACACAATGAACTATAACTAAAGGGAGATACAAATCCCAAAATCTCTTTAAAAACCAATATGATAAAAAATACAAGTTTGTCTGAGAGGCTGAAGAAAATCTGACTTTCAAACTACAACATGTTTACAGAATGGCTTCAGTGTTTCAAAAATCCTTCAAAACTTTAGCCAGCAGACTATTCATTATTCTTACTTTATTAATTTCTATTTTATACTAAAGGCCAAAGGAACTGAATGAAAAATATTCTTCACCTTAGTTTCCTGTAAACTCCAAATATAATAAAAGAAAGAAAAACTTCAAACTTTTTTCTCACATACTCTTTGCCCCCATACTTCTTATTTATGTTGCTAAGAATAATAAGATCTAACTTGTCAATACTAACTTGTCAATACTAACTTGAAAGAGAGTAAAAATGAGGAAAAGCCAGCTTAATAATTTATTTGAGCCAAAGACTCATCCCTTCCTGATAGTATCTGTGTCCTCAGGAATGCAAATCAAACCTTAGCAAATCAAAACATTTCAGTTCTGAGATGACAGATACCAGCACATTTTTCAGACAAGCCCCAATTAAACTGGCTATACCCCTACATTCTCATTTCCAAATTAAAAGTCACTACATAATATGCTTTTTTCCCAGTGATTTGCTGTATGCTTCATTCAGCTAGTTCAATCTCCTTTTGGTTGATCTGTGTATTATCTAAGCCAATTTATGTAGGTCGGCACTAATTTCTACACACACAATAAGGCAAAGAAACATTCACAACAGGTCCTAACAAAGCAGCTCACATCACCAAATCTTGATTATGTAGCACTGAAGAAGTCCTCTGAGGAGTTTTAATATGTTTAGAGACTAGCTTGCTACCCTCCGTGGCTATTAGCAATGTGCTCATGTCCCTGTGTGTTATTACGCCAACACACAAACTGTATGATAATTATTGGCTCTGTGCTTTGGTATTTCAACCATGATGTTGATATTTATCTGTCTTGGTAAAGGCTGCAATGGGAACTGATGGCCTGTTTTTTTAAAGGACGGGATAAAGGAAACCAGAAAAGGGAGGGGGCAGCAGTAAAAAGCACATGCTCCATGTAGTAATTTAAATGAATATTCTAGGAAAAACTATTTGACATTGTTGCTTTTTATAAGTATTCTGTATTCTTAACATTTCGATGGTCATAAGAACCTTGGGGTAGAACACAGACACCTTGGGGAGGTGAAGAAGAAGGATTAATCATGGCATTTCTTTTGGTCATAAGATTATAATTTCTGATGATCAACAATTCCTGAAATAAAACACCACAGTTCTATATAGAAGTATCTATAAAACATACAGCATCATCTGTGAACAACTCCATGAAAAAAGGAAATAAACTTAACCTGAATCTAATCAAGCCTACTAACTCACTTCTTGTTTACAAGAAATACAGGGGCAGGGAATCACATCATGTGAAGCTGCAGGGAAGCAAACACACGGATATAGAATATGAGACAGCTGGCCCAGTCTGCTTCAAAAAGAGGGGAAGGGTGTGGAGCAATTGTAAAAATAAAATGCAATGTATGGTATATCTTTGGATACTAATTCAAATAAAGCAAATGGAAAATAACATTTTTGAGACAATTGACAATTGTGAATATAAACAGAGTATTAGATAGACCAAAGAATCAGAGTCAATTTTGTTAGTTTGTGACAATGACATTGTAGTAAAGTAAAAAAATATCCATTTTTTAGAGACGTCTACTAAAATATTTGGGGGAGAAATGACATGTAATCTGGGATTTGCTCTTAATTGCTTCAGCAACAACCACAACTAAAAAAGAAATAAGTGTGAAAAGTTCTTGATAGTTCTTGATTTGGGGTGATAGTTATATAAGGGTTTGTTATTCTTTCTATTTTTATGTATGTTTGACTTTTTATAATAAAATTTTTAACTTTCATATTATGATTCATTAAAATGGCTTAAGTACTACTGGCTATGGGCAGCTCTTTTGCTATATTAAAACAATCGCTATACTATTTTTTTGTTCTGCCTTTGAGCTGAAATTCTTGCCCATGGATGGGTTTCAAGGGTCCTGATCTTTCATTCTTAACCCATTTCTCTGGAAGAGAGGCCAATGTCATCACATTGTCTAAGATATCGGTGCCCTGAAAAAAGGTTAGGAACCACTGGAAAAGAAGCTTACTGAGAAAGGTTTTTGTTTATTTCCCTTCAGTTGGCACTTTAGCTAGCATATGTCTAGGCATTTTTAGCAAATAATCAGAAATGAGAGTAGACACGTGATAGACCCTAGCTAGCGAAAGTATATATCCCTGTTTACCTGGAATAGACCTACTTAATGTCTGTTGCCCTGGTTTGGATGATAAAATTACGCAGTCACCCCAACTTGCCACTGTTAAAGTCTAAGGTAGAAAATAATTGGAATGTAGACAGATACTTGAAATAAGTTAGTTTTGTTGTTATTATTGTTTTTGCATTCATTTTATTATACTTGCATAAAATGCCCCTCTACTAACCGCATATATCAATGGCTAAGTCGGTGCTTCACTACCAATTATCCTGAATTTCCTAGATAATCATTAACTTTATTTTTTTTTTTTTATGCTCTACCACTCATATTAAATCCTTCCCCTAAATGGACTACATACACATCCTTGCAGCATTCTTGCAGTCTTAGTCTGTGCTTTCACTAAGGGATTTTGGGGTTCAAATATCTACGAAATTACAAGGCATTTAAAGTAATTTCCCTAGGAATTTGTAAGGAACTATTCTCTTCCTTCATAGCTAGTTTTCTCACATATGGGGCCATTACTGTACACTTCTCTTGGATCTTTGTCCACTCTAGTGATAATCTGATATAGTATCTACTCTGTAATTAAGACCTGACAATAGCATTACATTCCTAAAAAAAATCAACAGTGTAGCTAGCCCAAAAGCAATCACTTGGCAAATAAAGAGAACTTGGTGCTCAACTATTTTCACATGCAAGTGAGTTTATTTTCCAGGATTTATCATTGCTAAAAAATACTGATTACCATATGTGTTATATAAACAACCATTCCAATTCGATTAGATAACATACAATCCCTACGTTCTAGGTGATCTGATAAGAAACAATATGACTTCTATCTATCTTATTTTATGGTAAACTTGCCATATACATATATGCATGTGGTGATCCACAGCAAATAATCTCTTCTAAATTTTCAATCGTCCGACTATTTTTTTATTTATGCCAGAGACAACAGAAAATAATGATTCCCCAGGAAAGAATTAAATATCTAAATTATTCACTACAAAATGTATTGAATCTTTACATCATACTTGAAGAGAGGGCCCTATATTATGTTTTATCCAGTAGATCAATGTAACTGAAGATGATGTTGCTGGATGCCAATGTCCAGGGGCTTGGCAGCAACAAAATCAGAAGATACATAATTTTAAGGGATAAGTATGAGAAGAGAGGCAGAATTCTCTGTGCCACTGCTCCTCTACCCTCATTCTTCAAAAGGACTTGTTGGCCAAAGAGTAGGGATTTGTTGGCCCTCTGAGGAATCAGGGAACCAAAATATTTCAAAACAAAAAGAGACCTTTGATATAATTAAGCCCCAACTCCTCATTTTACGTATGAGAAAATTATGACCCAAAGAGGTTGAATGAGTCGCCCAACGGCTACCTGATAGCTTAATGAAAGAGCAGAGCTTGGAGAGGTTTTACTACATGCTATCTTCTTATGATTTCGGAGAAAAAAAACAATATTTCAAGCGGACCACAAGCCAGAAGAAAAATGAAGTTGGAATAAAAAGTATGAAGGAAACAAGGTGAAGATTAAGTAGAGTTCCAGAAATTAAAGAAATTAAGCACATAGAAAATAAAAGGACTTTAAAAATGTAAGACAAAGTAGGGGGTGGATGAGAATGAAAACAAGAACTTAAGAGATTTTACTAACTCCAAGATGGCATTTTATGAACCAATACAAAAGGAAAAAAATACAACGAACTCTAATTGCAACATGCCATTGATTTAACATTTCACAAATATTAAAATGTGAAAAGAAACACTGCTTCTTAGAATCAATGAAACTAGGTAGATGGATAAGACGGCATATTTTGTGTCTGCCAAATATTAGCGTTAGTCATTTCAGTAATTTAGTACCCCCTGTTCTTTCTTCTCTTCCTCCTCTCACTCCCCTTCTCAAGATCATCATAAGCAACATTACTAAATACCCGCTCTATGAAAATCAAACAACCCATCTAACAGCCCTAACCAGGATCCATTCTATTACAGAAATAGTCTTCTGCTCACTGTGATTCCTGGAACTCATCTGTGGTAAATAAAGATAACCCCGTGTAAACATTAAAACTTCCAAAAACTGTACTCTAAGGCTATGCCAGAATGAACGAACATGAACTACTTCACACATTTAGTGTGTTTGAATGAAGAGCACAGGGAGGAAAGGAAGCAGCAACATGGAGCCTCTGAGCACTGAGCAAGGGCTGCTAAACACAGGGTTCCCCAAACCTGCTGGGACCCCAGCCTGCTGAGGGCAGGAATTTTGAACCTCGTTGATCTAATCTCTCCTTTCATTTTGGTTATTCTTGGCCACACATCAAAATCCAGTCTCCTCTGTCACTGCCCAAACAGCTGTTATTTCCTACCCACAGCTCTAGCTGGCCTCTAACCATTTTATTCTCAAACTCTCCTTTTGTTGTAAATACCCTCCATCTTCAGCCTAATTCTAGAATATTCTCTAAACCTTATTTCTTCAACTAGACCCTGGCCTTCTCATAAAGAAATGCCTCCTTCTCTCACCACATACCATAGGACCACAGGTGGCACTCTTCCAGTTGTCACATTTAGACCATTACTTTCCCAATCTCATCACAAAGCCTCCCCACTTGGAGCTACACATCACCTGACCGCATTACTCTGCTCCTCCCTGCTGCTGTCATTTTTCCCTCTTTCAGATATCCCCTTAATTCCATGAAGACTCTGACACCTGATTGGGACTTACTTCCCACTCCAAAGTATGTTAGAACATTGCTGACTTCAACACGTATGTCACTAGCTCTTTAACAACCTAGTATGCAAGTTCTTTGACCTTCTCTCCAACATATAAACCATCCTTACTTAGACTTCTGCGAAACTTATTAGTACTTAGAACTGTTCAACTTCAAAATACTGAATTCCAGCACGGTAGTCTCTCGTGGTTGCTCCCTTTTCAAGCTTTCTCACTTCTTAACTTACATATATCTACTTGAAGGTCAGAGAAGTCTCTAGAATTGATTGTGGTATGTGCACAGTTTTAGGGCATTCTTTCTTGACTCTTCCTTTCCTTCAGTTGCTTAAGAAGTACATGGGACAGAATTTAGGGAGATCTACAGTGCAAGGTCAAAATAAGATGCAAATTACACGCAAATCTGTATGTCCTATTATGTGTCCAGCATGGACTAGATGTTAAAAGAATTAAGAGAGGTGGTAAAAACAAGGACAATTCCTGAGAGATTGTTTGGCACCCTGCCAAGTGTTTTAAGTGACCAGAAAAAACTGACATGCTTAGCTGACAAGAAAACAAAAAGAGAGGAAGCTACTATCAAGTAAAACAAGACAGTGACTTTGGAACGTCAGGAAGTGAGGTTTTTTATTTCATCGTAGAAATGAGGAAGCATTCAGAAAATTTAATTTAGGTTGATAAAAAGTACCTTCTGTTATGATGTCTGTATCCCTAAAAAAAAAGTCTATCTCCTTTTCTATATTTGCATTTAATATTACTTTTTCTACACTTCTTTTGGAGCCACTAACATATATATACTTTATATTATCTCTTTCGTTTTAATATTTATAGTCCAGAGGAAGTGAAAAATAATATGCTGATCTCATTATCAATGTGTCTGTATTTCTGTGTGTGTGTGTGTATGTGTGTGTGTGTGTGTGTGTGTGTGTAATCAAAAAAAGCATAGGATTAAGAATTCAGGAATTTATATTCTAGCCTTAGTTCACCTCACCTATAAAATATGCGAATGTTGAACCAGAATTTTATAAATGCAAATGATTTCCTTCCTGCCTTCCTGCCTTCTTGCCTTCCTTCCTTCTTTCTTTCCTTAAAACTATCCACATACCACAACCAAGTCCCAGTATTCAGCAACTGTTAGAAAAGAATGAAACTCCATGGCATGCTCTATTTAATTCTAGACTTGCACTTTATCACGCTGCATGTAACTTTCTTTTTCCTTGTCTATATCCCCACTAGTCTGGCAGCTCCCTGAGGAAAATGCTATATTCGGTTCATTTTGGGGTCCCTGGCACCTAGCATAGTGCTTGACACATAGCAGATACACAAATATTTGATGAATGGTGCATAAACAAACAGATACTCTTTCCATTTTTTTTTTTGTTTTCAGTACTTGTTTTTGCATGGAGTTATAGTCACAATACTTTGTAATATACAGCATACATTCAAAGAATGACAAACTGAGGATAAGTGTGCAGATTATGGCTACAAAACAAAATAGCTACCAAAGTATAGAACATACATATATACACTTTAATCCTCACAATAATCCTACAAAATAGGTATTATTATTATCATCCTCATTTTATAGTCATAAAACCAGGGCACAGAAAGGTTAAGTAATGTATTAAAAGTAATAAATGGTGGAAGTAAGATTCAAACCCAGGCAGTCTGGCTCCAGAGTCTGTGCTCTTAGCCACTATGTCACATTGCCTCTTTAAAAGGTGCTTAGGATTATCCAAAGCGCCTTTAAGAAAGAACATGACAATATGACCACGTGCCTTTGTAACAAGAAATCTTACAAAGTCAATTCTGGCAAGTTCTCGCTGACACTATCCACTTGTGGCCTAAATATGTTTAACCAGAGTTCCTCTGTCATGTGCATCCATACGAATACACATTACACACATGCACTCATATAAAAATACATATGCATGTGTACTTATACTTCTACTATGCACACATGTGTGCACACACACATACACACAATATTGTTCTTTTTAAAACATTTCTATCACATTACTCTATTTCATGGCATTTCTACTAATATCCATGTTCTACTCTTCTCTTTTAAGAACCGATGACAGTACAATGAATAGCATAAATTGGGGGTGGATACAGGTCAATAAAATGACAAACTATCTTTCATGCACTAGAGCTTGGCAAAAGTAAAGCATACTTGGCCCCAACCATTTTCAGGGCTTCATGAGCTTAGGAACGTCAATCTGTTTCCAATTCATTTACACAACTCTTTGGAATGTTGTTCTGTAACAACTGATTGATTCACAAATTCTCCCTGCCTCCCCTCCAATTCCTTATAAACAAAGAACAGAAGAGGCTCCTACTCCTTCAAATACCCAAGACAGTGTTCAGCAACTGTTAGAAAAGAATGAAACTCCATGGCATGCTTTATTTAATTCTAGACTTGCACTTTATCACACTGCATGTAACTTTCTTTTCCTTGTCTATATCCCCACTAGTCTGGCAGCTCCCTGAGGAAAATGCTATATTCGGTTCATTTTGGGGTCCCTGGCACCTAGCATAGTGCTTGACACATAGCAGATACACAAATATTTGATGAATGGTGCATAAACAAACAGATACTCTTTCCATTTTTTTTTTTTGTTTTCAGTACTTGTTTTTGCATGGAGTTATAGTCACAATACTTTGTAATATACAGCATACATTCAAAGAATGACAAACTGAGGATAAGTGTGCAGATTATGGCTATAAAACAAAATAGCTACCAAAGTATAGAACCTAGTATATTAAAAATAACTGGCCCCAAAGCAGTAGTAAAATTGAATTATAAAATTTAAGAGAAAAGAACTATTTATTTTTAGCACCTTAACTTTACATATTTGTACTTAGAAAGTTCAAAACATTTATTGTTTTTCAAACGATTCTAACTATTCAAGTTAAGGGAGTTGACATTAAAGAAATCTTTATATTAATCAGTATATCATCATCAACATAACTGTAACTTTAAAATGCTTTTCAGAGATGAAAGATACTCAAATGATACAGATAATAATTGAAATGTTCTAAGGAGTAAAAGCAGTTGATTCCTGTTAACTTCTATTAGCTATCAACTTTTACCATGAAATCTCAAAATAACAAATTAGTAGCCATTTAATAAAAGAATAAGCTAGTTTATAAATCATCAGTAAATTACAGGGCTCCTTAATATAAAAACAGAATTTTTTTAAAGTTGTGAAAACATTTTGACTCCCTTTATATTTTAAGTAATCTTAACAGAAAGTACTGTATTAAAAAGAATGCTTAAATTTATACTGAAATATTTCCTTAAAGAGTTTTTATACAAAATATAGTGTACTTTTTAAAAAAAATTTTTAAACTGTCCAGTTTTAGGCTTAAAATAAAAGTGAAAAATCAATTCCAGGTAGTTTGCAGAACTAAGTAAGAAAAGCAAAGTAATAAAATGTCTAAAGGGATACATAGGAAAATACTTTAAGTAGGGAAAGAGTTCTTTAACAGGCACAAAAAGCACTGGCAATACAGTAAACAATCAATAAATTGGATTACATTAAAATAAAAGCTTCAATTTTAAAAAGACACTATTAAAAGAGTGAAAGGTACACCTCATAGTGACAAAAGGTATTTCCAACACAGACAATGAACAAAAGTCTCTAGAACGCCTACAATTCTATTTTGCAACATCCTAGAGGGAGTATCAAAGAATAGTAGGTTGTAGTTATTGGTGTGGTTTGCCAAAGATTTCCAGCTCTTTCTACTTCCTGTCCTCGTTGTGGTTTGGTGGGAACATGCAATGCGTTCTGGCAAATGAGCGGTGAGCAGAAGCTGCATGTTTGAGACCTCCCATCGTTCTCTCTTTTGCCCTGACCTGGCATCCAATGACATTGAAAATGATGGCTGCTCTGTCAGAAGGGAGCTCCAGGAGTGATCTTCAATGGACATGTAGGCAGGTGAGGTAGTATGAGGGGTATGTGTGTAGTAGACTGTGATATAAAATGTATTCTTAGTGTGGATCACAGTAAAAAATAAATCTGAAGGGATATTCTAAAAAGAATCATTTGAATGAACTGTCCCTAGGTGGAGGGGGTTCCTGTGAGGCACTATCAACCAAAGACAAATTGAAATTGAACTAAATTCCTGAGAATGAGTAACTAAAGCAAGGAAAATGGATAGGGTGAATGCCACTCCCTCCAAACTTATCTGCACATATTCTCCATCAGAATCACTGGGGGAGCCTGTATGAAAATTCATCCATTCATTCAATAAACGTTCGAGAGCCTTTATTAAGTGTCATATCACAGGAGACAGAGCAGTGAACAAAGTAGATCAAGCCCATATCCACACTGGCCTGTATTGTGGGGGAGATCTTAGAAGTAGCTTCTAAAGCCACACACTCTGTTCTCCTAAACTCATCTCAGGGTTACTTTGTTTGAAAAATGTATCCTTCATGTACACTTCCAGCCAGGAGATCTACATATCCTTCTTTGCTAATTTTTCACCAAGAAGATGAATAATAAGAATAGTGTGTTTTTATCACATGTGTTTCAATAAGTTCATCAACTAGATCATAAAAGGAAAAAGGGTTGGAAATACTATTAGAATGCACATATTAAAATGGAGGCTTTATTAGCAAGTAACACTACATACTTGAAATTTTATCTTATAATTTGTATATAATTTGCACCTTTTAATTCTATTTTTAGAACCTAATGCTAATTACAGCATTATCACTGAAATATAATAGAGCAAAAGATGTTTAACGTAACTTCTCAGCAACTCTGGCAAATAATTATTTTGTGGAAATGGTTAATACTCTGTCATGAAAATTAGCTGAATTCTTTAAAAGTAAAAAGTAATCCCTTTTCTCCTTATATTACTACAAATAGATGGTAAATGACAAGAATTAAAGTGCTAATTTTACATAATAAAAGAAAAATACAACAAAATATTGTAAAATATGTGGAAAACTAGGACCTATTGGTACCTTAATTTTATATTACCACACGTTATGACACAACATTCATCCTTTTTTTCTCTAAGATACTACAAGCCATACTTCAGTGCTAATCATTACAGTTACCCCATCCGCGGGTTCCGCATCTGCAGATACGGAGGGTCCACTGTTCTAGGTCGTTGTACTTAAGGGACTTGATCATTCGCAGATTTTGGCATCCTCTGAGGTGAAGAAGAGAGGACCAATCTCCCCGCGGATACCAAGAAACAACTGTATAGACATATTCAAGTGTATTTTTTAGCAGCCCTTAAAGCAAATGTCAAATGAATATTCAAAATTTGATTGAAAAATAGTTTCTAATTATTTTTGAGAGAATTAGGGCACTGGAAAAATATCTGAAAAGCAAAATAATATTAGCAAAATCCTCAATATACCACAGAATTCAGCCCTGAATAGTAATATACCAGTAAGTGTTTCAAATAAACGTGTTCAGAAAGATTTTAGTGTTACACGTTCTTTACTAAAGAAAACAAACGTTCTCCAAAATAGCATATTTGCATCCCTATCTTTTTTAATGCTCTATTTGCTATCAGAGATTACAAATTTGTGTATTAATGATATTTTAAATTAACAGACATTTGGAAATATATTTGCTATTCACATTTGAGAGTCCCTGATTTTTCTGAATAATTTTTGCTTTAAATTTTTGTTTTATATTTCTTCTCATTTAATTTACCTATTTGTTAAGATTTTTAAAGTGAAGAGCATACAAAACAAGCAAATGTGCATAATCTGTATCTCACACTAAACAAGAAAGTAATGTGTGATTCTTGCTGTCTTACCCAGGCTTAAAAAATATATATGCCTTGCATTATCATTTGAACTGTAGAGGTCAAAGAGGAAGTCATCCTCTAACCTAGAAAACACACAGAATTTCAAATTCAGAAGTCTGAAAAAGTTTATATTTTGACCCCTTAGTGATGAAATCTTCTGATTTTGATCAAAACCACTCTACTTGATCTGAATTGCAAAGATGAGGAAGAGAATCTGAACATGTTTTTGAGTAATAAAAATTCAAACACATAATAAACATTTTTTAAAAGTAGCTTTTATGGAAACATATTCACAAACTAAAAATCTAGATTAAGATATTAGAAAATACCCAAAATAGGGGAAATTAGTACATTTGGGGGGAAATCTACTGTACCATATTTCATATACCTTAGAGAAGATAAAAATATACTCTGGCCATGTGGATCAATGCATACAACCCATGCTCTTTGTCAGTTATTTGTTAAGGATACACTTTAAGCATTAAAGAAATACGAAGTCAATAAGTTTTAAAAAAGTTATGTGTAAACATTTCCTTTGAAAACCACAAGGTTATATTTACTAACATAAGACCAAAAATACACTTATCTGAAGTAAAAGGTGTTTATTAAAGCAAGAGGGAAATGGAAGCTCTGAAATGTTTTTCACAAAATCCCTACTACTCATAAAATATACCATTTATATGTACCATTTGTATCAAATGACTAAAGTTTAAAGCACAAGAGGTACAATGACAAGCAAAACAACAGGGAATTATATTGCAAAACTGAATTTTACAGAATAAAGAAAATTAATTGGGCACACCTAATGTTTTGGAGTTTCAATGCTAAATTAATGTTTCAACTAAGTAAGAGTGTAGCTCTAAAAGTTAGAGTCTAAACAAACATGTACTGAACACCTACTATTGCCAGGTTCTGTTCTAGGAGTTCAAGATACAGCAGTGAACAAAACACACAAACCCCTGTCTTCATGGGACTATGTGCTAGTAAGGGGAAAAGAGACAAAAAACAAAATAAGTAACATATATATTATGTGAATATTTAAGCAGAAGTGCACAGACTAAAGTGCGGAAATCAATAGATTTTAATGGTCAGAGTCTCTTCTTTGGAGTTTTTATATGGAGAAGAGAAAAAAGAACATCAGCAGTAAACCTTCTAGATGAAAATAAAGCCATCCAAAGCTCATTCCACATTTTTTCTGATCTCAGATAGCCAGGATCATTATTGGGGGAGGGGGGGGGCTGGGAGAGGGGAGGAGAGACAGGAAAGTCTCCAAATAGATTCACATCACCCACTCACAATATATTTGGAGAGACCTAATTTGGATAAAATTAGCATAGATTTAATGTAATTTTCTCCTGCTTCTGGTAATTATGCAATTCTGTATTTAGCTCTCTAGATTTCTTCCTCCATTTTCTATCTCTCATTTTTTAGGAATACTTCCCTTCTGATACATTTAACATAATTTTCTCAAGGCAATGTGTCCATAGTGAGACACATGCAATGATTATAAGTGGTAGACAATTTAAAATTTTTTAAATTTTATTTATAGATATGTGCTTAGAAAAAGATTTAGAATTTTTCAAAAATGACTACATTTAAAGTAAACCTCAAGGAAAAAAAGTAAATAAATGGTCGATTATTTGGGCACAAAAATTATGCAGATGAGCTCCTCAAGAGAATAAGTTAATGACAGAAGCTTGAGAAACAGTTTTAAGGAAATTCAGCTTCCTTAAACTTCATTGGTTTTTAACCATTCTAGACATTTTTTCTAGTATTTGCCTAAACTTCGCCAACTTTATACTTTAATGGTATCTTTATTTTGTACTGCCCACTATGTCCATGTATAGAAAAGCATAGTAAAGAAATTTAAAAACATAATTTTTCCTAGGTGTCTGTTTTCCAATAGCTTCAATAAGTATTTCTTTTCCATTGGCTTCAGAAGCTGTTTTTTAGCATTAAGATAAACAAATGCTAGTGGTAATGCTATTTTGGTTCCTTTTATTTAATCTTTAACAGGTTTTAGCCATTTTACCTTTCGTATTCTAGCACGTGTAGAATAGTATCATTTACTTTATTCTATCTTTAATTCAGTTATTTCTTACTTGAGAAAAATATCCAGCAGTCTGAAAAAGTATGGTGAATTCAGTTAAATCTTATCCAGACATACTCTTCGAAACACAAGGTTAGATAAAACAAAGACAGTAAAGTAAGACTAAAATTAAATGTTTTAAAGGTAAAAATGCAAATACTTCATTATATAATAGAGAATACAGAACATTCTCCAACTGCACCAGCCCAATTTCAGCTTTCTTTCTTGAAGTACCCTTAGCAAATGTTTTTCAGGAGAAAAAGAAGATAAGCAACTATGAAGGAGAGGAAAAAGCATGCTGCACAGTGCCATAAGACAGATGGTTTCATCCCTGAATCTATTTTTCAGTACATAGCAGTTATGAAGTTTTGTTGTGATCTGATAGTACATAGGTCTTCAAACACATTTGAATTCATCTGTCACTTAATTTCGTAACTCTAGGAGTACCAGCAATAAGTGTGTGTAGCTTCCAAAATCTGTATATGATGTTATCAAACTTTTATAAAAATGTTATTTTCCAGTTAGGTAACAAATATTCATTTAGATCATAGTATTTGCTGACAATCAATTACAACTCCATGAGGAACAAAAAAATATCTTAAAATAGCAATGCTATCACTGGCTTGAAATCAGATCACTTTATAAAATCACACTTTCAGCTATCCTTATTATTGCATTTTTAAAATAAGATTCAAGTAACTCTGGCAAAAAGGCTGGCATTATTATTATTGTCATTATTGTTATTAATATTATTTTATTTCTACAATAAGCTGGAATCTGAAAAATTAAATTATGTATACCAAGGACAATTTGATATATTTGAAAAGGTAATAAGATAGCAAATTGTATGGGTGAAAGAAGATTAAGGAATCAGACAATCCCCCACCCATCTACAATTCCCCAAAGGCAATCAACAATTTCCAAATGAATGGCCATTTTCAAAAGGATATGATGGTCTAAGCAGAGCAGTCATACTACTTAAGAATCTGGCTCAAGGAGCATCTTCCAATCTACTTTTTAGAAGTAGCATGGGGCTAGAAGAGGTGGTAAATATTCACATTATGTTTAGACAATTAAATAAAATAAAAAGAAATGAATAATGATAATCACCTATTTCCGTAATGACTTCTATTTTTCAAAGTAAAACTAAAAGAAATGTAAATGAAGAGACTATGATATCTGGAGGTGGCGTGGGGACAGGGAGAAATCTGTTTATAATAAAACACAGACATGTCATTACTTAAAATTGGCAGTTGAGCATCTATTTATGTAGTCCCCTTACTCTGCCCTTAATATGATAAAAATGGGACAGTACACCCCCTCACCCACACCCACACAGAGCCCCAAAACAAGTACAAATCAGTTCTTTATTTCAGAATGAAAAAACCTATGCATAGTCAATCTTGGTTGGAAAAAGGTGAGTTATTTCATCCTTTTCAGCATCCCCTATCTAATCCTTCTGGGTAGGCTAGATGTCAGAGTTGTTACCCCTATACTTTGTAAAGTTACTCTCCTTTATCCACCTACCTCTTCCATGGGGCTTTGAACTCTTAAACTCCTGCTCCAAAGTCCTGCCTCTTCTCCTTCCAGACTCTGACTTAAGTTGATGATCATTTTATTCTGGTTCCCACCCATCTGAGTGTAGCTCTAGAGTACTTCCAATTATTCAATTACTCCACTATCAGTTGTATTATAAAATGCCACCTTATGTTTTCCTAGCTTAGTATGTTTTATGCCCTCAGAAAGGTGGTAGGGTACACATTTTGCCGGACATATATCTCAAAATCACTCTGAAGGATTAAAACCAAAAAGCTTTACAAGACAGGATAGCACTTGATTACAATGGATTCTGCTATAAAAACAAACTTGATATGACAATAAGGATCCTGATGGTAGATCTCATGGAGGAACTTCAAAAAAGGTAGAATCCAAAGCCCTTGAATGGTGCCTTAGGGCCACCTCTACTTCTGATGCTGGAGACATCAAAATTAGATGCTGTGACCCTCTGTGGCCCCTCTCCAAAACTTGTTGGTGCAGCTAGGTGAGCAGAACCAGGACAAAGCCTGTCTCTTGGGAATCCATGGTCTCTTCTCCATCTCTGCCACCTTCACCTTGCCTTTGCCCCTTCCCAGTTCTTTTCAAAATAATATGATTGAGCTTCAGGTCTCTAGTCTTGTCTCTCCACTTCATCTGATCACTTTTTCCACTTGGCTTCTGACTCTGGTTTTTGTCATGATCATCCTATTCTTGCCCCTCTGGACGTGGGGATGATAATCTCGTTGTTCCTGCTTCTCTCTTGGCTCCCCCCTCAAGATCTTAGCCTGGACCTACCCTACTGGCCCCCCTCCTTCCTGCCACTGCAGGATGGATCCCTTGTCCTGATGAACACTTTAGCACTCCTGCTTGAGGGGCCCTCTGGTCAAACTTACCTGTTCCTCTTACTACCAAAAAGGACTTGTCATATTCAAGACAAACTCCAAATTCTGTTGCATGGTACATATAGTGGAACACCTGTGTTTTTGTTTTGTCAGAGATGATAAAAACATGGCCAAAAACTGCTCTCTCCTTAGAATATAATTGCTGAGCAGAGTGACAAAAGGCTGCACGATGTTCAGTCTGAGACATTCTAACGGCATACCCCTACCAAGGTATGAACACAGAAGCCTGGCCTCTGCTCTTTCCTAAACTGGTTCCTCAAATTTCCCTTCAAGCATGGTGTCTGTGAGTAACCACTCAGTTGTCCAATATATCCCCTGGATGGCTATTAGCAGAGTTGGCTTCTGCTGATGGCAATCAAAACTTTATCTTTTTCAGTCTAAAAAAAAATCATGACAGAATCTACTTCTGTATGTTTCTGTCACCTCACTCACAAAAGCAGAACCTTTGATACATCCTTCAATGTCTTCCCCTCCATCCCATCATCATGACCATGCTGTCCTGGCCTGTATTTAGAAATGCAACATCCTCTGCCTGAAAAGATTTTTCATCCATTTCTATTTCTAACACTAGAATAACAGCTGTCTTATCCCTGCTCTGTGCTCCTTATTTGAACTTATCCTATCACATTATAATAATTTGTTTGCTAGTTTATTTTCTCTAAGTAAAAGCACTGTATCTTTCATTGCCATATATCCAGCACAGTACCTAACATATGGTAGGTGCCTAAATTCTTGTTGAATAATGAATGATGAACAAAAACTCTGAGATATAACATGTAGTACCCACTGCTGGTGTCCTACTAAACTCCTTTCACTGGCTGGTGCACCCATTATCCACCTGCTATAAGTGTTGACTGCCAATGTCTCCCACATGCCCCATTCTCTGGAGAAATGAACTGCAACCAATGACTAAGTGGAGGACTTTGAAATGCCAGCCCCCTGCCTCAATGTGGGACAAATTCTGTGGTGCAATTCACAGATACCCATAGTATCACACGAAAGCTGAACTATAACTGATGTATAACCTAATCTTGCTTAACTTCTTTGCCATGTCCTGCTTCCCTCCCTCTCCTTCTCCTAAGAATCCTCCCTCAATTAATAATGTGCACACAAATCCCTTTCTCAGGTTCCATTTATAGAAAATCCAACCTCCGGAGGTAACACTAACAGAAGATTTTTAAATATATTTCCGTCCAAAATTGAGGTTGTTGGGATGAATTCAGGGGACTGCATCAGAGCACATCTATTTCAGATGATGCAGTAGAACAAAATGTAAAGTTGGTGTGTGGCCTACACAAAGATCTTTGAGACTATTAAAAAGAAGATCCTAAGCAGAACAAAGACGCCTCAAAGGACAATTATTGTTATTTTTGAGAAGATCCTCCCTCTAGAAAAACTTCCTCTATCAGACATTAAATCAGAGTAATAATAGGAATTTAAAAATGGCCATTTGGTTCATCAGTGCTATTTAATTTGATAGAGAATGTAAAAGATATTATTTGCTAAGTGACTAAGCAACATTAAAGAAAATGTATTTAAAAAAATCTAATCTTGGGATAGCTTCAAGATGGTGGAAGAGTAAGACGTGGAGCTCACCTTCCTCCCCATAAATACATCAGAAATACACCTACATGTCGAACAACTCCTACAGAACACCTACTGAACGCTGGCAGAAGACTTCAGATTACCAAAAAGGGTCTTGGTGCTCCAGCCGGGTGTCAGGCCTGTGCCTCTGAGGCGGGAGAGCCGAGTTCAGGACACTGGTCCACCAGAGACCTCCTGGCTCCACGTAATGTCAAACAGCGAAACCTCTCCCAGACATCTCGATCTCAACGCTAAGACCCAGCTCCACTCAATGACCAGCAAGCTACAGTGCTGGACACCCTATGTCAAACAACTAGCAAGACAGGAACACAAACTCACCCATTAGCAGAGAGGCAGCCTAAAAGCATAATAACATCACAGACACCCGAAAACACACACTGGACGCGGTTCTGCCCACCAGAAAGACAAGATCCAGCCTCATCCACCAGAACACAGGCACCAGTCCCCTCCACTAGGAAGCCTACACAACCCACTGAACCAAGCGTAGCCACTGGGGGCAGACACCAAAAACAACAGGAACTACGAACCTATAGCCTGCAAAAAGGAGACCCCAAACACAGTAAGTTAAGCAAAATGAGAAGACAGAGAAATACACAGCAGATGAAGGAGCAAAGTAAGAATTCAAGAGACCAAACAAATGAAGAGGAAATAGGCAGTCTACCTGAAAAAGAATTCAGAGTAATGATACTAAAGATGATCCAAAATCTTGGAAATAGAATGGAGAAAATACAAGAAACGTTTAACAAGCACCTAGAAGAACTAAAGAGCAAACAAACAATGATGAACAACACAATAAATGAAATTAAAAAGTTTTCTAGAAGGAATCAACAGCAGAAGAACTGAGGCAGAAGAACGGATAAGTGACCTGGAAGATAAAAGAGTGGAAATAACTACTGCAGAGCAGAATAAAGAAAACAGAATGAAAAGAATTGAGGCCAGTCTCAGAGATCTCTGGAACAACATTAAATGCACCAACATTAAAATTGTAGGGGTCCCAGAAGAAGAAGAGAAAAAGAAAGGGACTGAGAAAATATTTGAAGAGATTAGAGTTGAAAACTTCCCTAATATGGGAAAGGAAATAAATAATCAAGTCCAGGAAGCGCAAACAGTCTCATACAGGATAAATCCAAGGAGAAACACATCAAGACACATATTAATCAAACTACCAAAAATAGAAAGAAAAAATATTAAAAGCAGCAAGGGAAAAACAACAAATAACATACAAGGGAATCCCCATAAGGTTAACAGCTGATCTTTCAGCAGAAACTCTGCAAGCCAGAAGGGAATGGCAGGACATATTCAAAGTGATGAAAGGGAAAAACCTAAAACTAAGATTACTCTACCCAGAAAGGATCTCATTCAGATTCGACAGAGAAATTAAAAACTTTACAGACAAGCAAAAGCTAAGAGAATTCAGCACCACCAAACCAGCTTTACAACAAATGCAAAAGGAACTTCTCTAGGCAGGAAACACAAGAGAAGGAAAAGACCTACAGTAACAAACCCAAAACAATTAAGAAAATGGTAATAGTAACATACATATTGATAATTACCTTACATGTAAAAGGATTAAATACTCCAACCAAAACACATAGACTGGCTGAATGGATACAAAAGCAAGACCATATATATGCTGACTACAAGAGACCCACTTCAGACCTAGGGACACACACAGAGTGAAAGTGAGGGGATGGAAAAACATATTCCATGCAAATGGAAAGCAAAAGAAAGCTGGAGTAGCAATTCTCATATCAGACAAAATAGACTTTAAAATAAAGACTATTACAAGACACAAAGAGGACACTACATAATGATCAAGGGATCAATCCAACAAGAACATATAACAATTGTAAATATTTATGCACCCAACACAGGAGCACCTCAATACATAAGGCAAATGCTAACAGCCATAAAAGGGGAAATTAACAGTAACACATTATAGTAAGGGACTTTAACACCCCACTTTCACCAATGGACAGATCATCCAAAATGAAAACAAATAAGGAAACACAAGCTTTAAATAATACATTAAACAACATGGACTTAACTGATATTTATAGGACATTCCATCCAAAAACAACAGAATACACTTTCTTCTCAAGTGTTCATGGAACATTCTCCAGCATAGATCATATCTTGGGTCACAAATCAAGCCTTGGTAAATTTAAGAAAATTGAAATTGTATCAAGTATCTTTTCTGACCATAACGCTATGAGACTAGATATCAATTACAGGAAAAAATACATAAAATATACAAACACATGGAGGCTAAACAATAAACTACTTAATAACCAAGAGATCACTGAAGAAATGAAAGAGGAAATAAAAAAATACTGAGAAACAAATGACAATGAAAACACAACGACCCAAAACCTATGGGATGCAGCAAAAGCAGTTCTAAGGGAAGTTTATAGCAATACAATCCTACCTCAAGAAACAAGAAAAATCTCAGCTAAACAACCTAACCTTACACCTAAAGCAATTAGAGAAAAAAAGACCAAAAAAAAAAAAAAAAACCCAATGTTAGCAGAAGGAAAGAAATCATAAAGATCAGATCAAAAATAAATGAAAAAGAAGTGAAGGAAACAATAGCAAAGATCAATGAAATTAAAAGCTGGTTCTTTGAGAAGATAAACAAAATTGATAAACCATTAGCCAGATGCATCAAGAAAAAAAGGGAGAAGACTCAAATCAATAGAATTAGAAATGAAGAAGGAGAAGTAAGAACTGACACTGCAGAAATACAAAGGATCATGAGAGATTACTACAAGCAACTATATGCCAATAAAATGGACAACCTGGAAGAAATGGACAAATTTTTAGAAAAGCACAACCTCCCGAGACTGAACCAGGAAGAAATAGAAAATATAAACAGACCAATCACAAGCACTGAAATTGAGACTGTGATTAAAAATCTTCCAACACACAAAAGCCCAGGACCAGATGGCTTCACAGGCGAATTCTATCAAACATTTACAGAAGAGCTAACATCCATCCTTCTCAAACTCTTCCAAAATATAGCAGAGGGAGGAACACTCCCAAACTCATTCTACGAGGCCACCATCACCCAGGTACCAAAACCAGACAAAGACGTCACAAACAAAGAAAACTACAGGCTAATATCACTGATGAACATAGATGCAAAAATCCTCAACGCAATACTAGCAAACAGAATCCAACAGCACATTAAAAGGTTCATACATGACGATCAAGTGGGGTTTATCCCAGGAATGCAAGGATTCTTCAAAATACGCAAATCAATCAATGTGATAAACCATATTAACAAACTGAAGGATGAAACCAAATGATCATCTCAATAGACGCAGAAAAAGCTTTTGACAAAATTCAACACCCATTTATGATAAAAGCCCTCCAGAAAGTAGGCATAAAGGGAACTTACCTCAACATAATAAAGGCCATATATAATAAAGCCACAGCCAACATCGTTCTCAATGGTGAAAAACTGAAACCATTTCCACTAAGATCAGAAACAAAACAAGGTTGCCCACTCTCACCACTATTATTCAGCATAGTTTTGGAAGTTTTAGCCACAGCAATCACAGAAGAAAAATAAATAAAAGGAATCTAAATCGGAAAATAGGTAAAGCTGTCACTGTTTGCAGATGACATGATACTATAAATAGAGAATCCTAAAGATGTTACCAGAAAACTACTAGAGCTAATCAATGAATTTGGTAAAGTAGCAGGATACAAAATTAATGCACAGAAATCTCTTGCACTCCTATACACTAATGATGAAAAATCTGAAAGAGAAATAAAGGAAACACTCCCATTTACCACTGCAACAAAAAGAATAAAATACCTAGGAATAAACCTACTTAAGGACACAGAAGACCTGTATGCAGAAAAGTATAAGACACTGATGAAAGAAATTAAAGATGATACAAACAGATGGAGAGATATACCATGTTCGTGGATTGAAGAATCAACATTGTGAAAATGACTATACTACCCAAAGCAATCTACAGATTCAATGCAATCCCTATCAAACTACCAATGGCATTTTTCACAGAACCAGAACAAAAAATTTCACAATTTGTATGGAAACACAAAACACCCCGAATAGCCAGAGCAATCTTGAGAAAGAAAAACGGAGCTGGAGGAATCAGGTTCCCTGACTTCAGATTATACTACAAAGCTACAGTAATCAAGACAGTATGGTACTGGCACAAAAAAAGAAGTATAGATAAATGGAACAGGATAGAAAGCCCAGAGATAAAGCCATGCACACATAGTCACCTTATCTTTGATAAAGGAGAAAAGAATATACAATGGAGAAATGACAGCCTGTTCAATAAGTCATGCTGGGAAAACTGGACAGCTACAAGTAAAAGAATGAAATTAGAACACTCCCTAACACCATACACAAAAATAAACTCAAAATGGATTAAAGACTTAAATGTAAGGCCAGACACTATCAAACTCTTAGAGGAAAACATAGGCAGAACACTCTATGACATAAATCACAGCAAGATCCTTTTTGACCCAGGTCCTAGAGAAATGGAAATAAAAACAAAAATAAACAAATGGGACCTAATGAAACTTAAAAGCTTTTGCACAGCAAAGGAAACCATAAACAAGACCAAAAGACAACCCTCAGAATGGGAGACAATATTTGCAAATGAAGCAACTGACAAAGAATTAATCTCCAAAATACACAAGCAGCTCATGGAGCTCAATATCAAAAAAACAAATAACCCAATTAAAAAATGGGCAGAAGACCTAAATAGACATTTATCCAAAGAACATATACAGATTGCCAACAAACACATGAAAGGATGCTCAACATCACTAATCATTAGAGAAATGCAAACCAAAACTACAAGGAGGTATCACCTCACACCGGTCAGAATGGCCATCATCAAAAAATCTACAAACAATAAATGCTGGGGAGGGTGTGGAGAAAAGGGAACCCTTTTGCACTGTTGGTGGGAATGTAAATTGATACAGCCACTATGGAGAACAGTATGGAGGTTCCTTAAAAAACTAAAAATAGAACTACCATACAACCCAGCAATCCCACTACTGGGCATATGCCCTGAGAAAACCATAATTCAAAAAGAGTCATGTACCACAATGTTCATTGCAGCTCTATTTACAATAGCCAGGACATGGAAGCAACCTAAGTGTCCATCGACAGATGAATGGATAAAGAAGATGTGGCACATATATACAATGGAATATTAGCCATAAAAAGAAATGAAGTTGAGTTATTTGTTGTGAGGTGGATGGACCTAGAATCTGTCATATAGAGTGAAGTTAGTCATAAAGAGAAAAACAAATACCATATGCAACACATATATATGGAATCTAAAAAAAAAAAAAATGGTTCTGACAAACCTAGGGCCAGGACTGGAAAAGATGCAGACATAGAGAATGGACTGGAGTACACCGATAGGGGGAAGGGTGAGCTGGGATGAAGTGAGAGAGTGGCTTGACATATATACACTACCAAATGTAAAACGGATAGCTAGTGGGAAGCAGCCTCATAGCACAGGGAGATCAGATCAGTGCTTTGTGACCACCTAGAGGGGTGGGATAGGGAGGGTGGGAGGGAGATGCAAGAGGAAGGAGATATGGGGATATATGTTTATGTATAGCTGATTCACTTTGTTATACAGCAGAAACACACCACTGTAAAGCAATTATACTCCAATAAAGATGTTAAAAAAAATAGATAAATAGTGTTTGGAAAAAAATTATATAAAGTAATGGGAGAGAGAGAGGGTTTGAGCAACTTTCGCTAAATAGTCATGGAAATCCTCTTTGATGAGATACCGACTGAGCCAAAAGCTTAATGATGAGAAAGAAGCACCCACACAGAGACTTGGAGAAATGTGTTCAGACATTTAATAAACAGGCACGGATTGACTATTCCTTGCCGTGCACTGTGCTGGGTACAAAAGTGTCACCATAAAAGGGAAATGCCAGAGTATGTGACTTGATCAGGGTGAAAGCTATTGTTTCTATTTATTTATTTATTTTATTGGAGTAACACTGCTTTACAATGTTGTGTTACTTTCTGCTGTACAGTGAAGTGAATCAGCTATATGTATTCCTATATCCCCTCCCTCTTGGACCTCCCTCCCACCCCCCCCCAACTTAACCATCTAGGTGTTCACAGAGCACCGAGCTGAGCTCCGTGTGCTATACAGCAGGTTCCCACTAGCTATCTGTTTTACACATGGTAGTGTATTTCTGTCAAACCTAATCTCCCAATTCATCCCACCCTCCCCTTCCCTCTCTGTGTCCACATGTCCATTCTCTACGCCTACGTCTCTATTCCTGCCCTACGAATAGGTTCATCTGTACCATTTTTCGAGATTCCACAAATATGCGTTAATATACGATATTTGTTTCTCTCTTTCTGGCTTACTTCACTCTATATGACTATCAGAGAGGGGAAAATGTATCAAGGTTAGGTAAATAACCCAGAGGACAATGTTACCTATTTTGGGGACGAGTGTACAGATCCAAGAAACCTTACAGTGAGAACAGCCAGGGGAATAGTAGAACATTCTGCATTCTTTTTTTTTTTTTTTAATAAATAAATAAATAAATAAATTCATTTATTTATTTATGGCTGCATTGGGTCTTCATTGCTGCACGCGGGCTTTCTCTATTTGCGGTGAGCGGGGGCTAACTCTTCGTTGTGGTGCATGGGCTTCTCACTGCAGTGGCTTCTCTTGTTGCAGAGCATGGGCTCTAGGCGTGCGGGCTTCAATAACTGTGGCACGTGGGCTCAGTAGTTGTGGCTCATGGGCTCTAGAGCACCGGTTCAGTAGTTGTGGCGCATGGGCTTAGTTGCTCCATGGCATGTGGGAACTTCCTGGGCCAGGGCTCGAACCTGTGTCCCCTGCATTGGCAGTTGGAATCTTAACCACTGAGCCACCAGGGAAGTCCTGCATTCTTTTAATCACAGGGAAGAGAGGAGCCAAGAAGGCATTTTGGAATTTGACTAAGTAAAGATTTTGGTAAAGTGAAAACTTCACTCCTGGTTGCCCTGGAAATGAGGCCCCCAGCTTTTGACAATTATATTATAATGTGAAATGACACATATGAAGTACTTTGTAATTAACTGGTGTAATTACAAGTTCGCCTTGGGGGAAGCCTGGGTAAGAGTTTTGCAGAGGTTTGTATAACAGGATAAAGAGAGGAACTTAATTATGTATTAAAGGGTTAAACTGGATTTGTGTGCTAGAAAGTTTGTGATTCTGATAAACCTGTTCTTTGGTCAGAACAAGTGTAAATAAAGAAAATGGATGCATAATCACATCTTGTTCTATCTGCCCCCTTACTATCTATTAATCTGGAAGGTTGAGACTACCTAGGAAAGGAAGCAGAAGTAGAGTGAAGAGTTAACATGGTGTGGTCTGTAGAGAGACCTAAGACATCAGAGAGGATAAACAGACTGATTTAAATTAGAAATTAGGAAATACTTCACAGAATGGAGATACTTAGACTCCGAGATGACTGGGTTTTTCTCAGGCATTAAATAGAGAGAAGAGTTCTTCCTAGGGAGAAGGTATAAGCATGACTTGTTCAGGGAAGATTTGTCATTCCTTATCCTGCTCTAATATCCACAGCAGCAACAGTATTATAGAAAGAGACAGAAGTTATGATGCTGCTGATATTATCCTGAGCCTCCTCAGAGCACATGCATGCCTGCCTGCATGTTGAAGCACCATGAGGTATATGGGTGTGCTGGGATTCTTAGAGGAACTAGTAATGAGCCCTAAACAGATAAACCTCAGGTAGAAGCAAAAACTTTCTTGCCAGAAAACTTTATGTAAAAGGTTAATTTAATTTAGCCTTATAGTAGATGATGGTTAGGAATAATTACAAGCTAGAATTTATGCTAGAGGAGGAATCTGACCTTCACAAAGTAGACCACCATGGCTGTCCCCATCTTAAATGGACACGTTAGCTTGAGAGAAAACACAGCAGTACTTACAGCAGTACTATGTCCACTTTGTAAGATGTATAGAACCTGATAGCGTACCTCTGGGATTGGAGAAGGCATGGAGAGCTTGCTGGGATCTAAGCCAGAGCAGCCTGGGAGGAATGAGAGGAATGGAATAGTGTCTGTGAACTTTCAACTCTCAGGGTGTCTGAGAGTGTTGGGGTAGAGGTGAAAAGCAATGGGAACGAGAAAAGGATCCCACTCTCTCTTTTAGTGTTGGTACAAGTTGTACCAATAAGTGCTAGACACCAATTTTCTAATGAGCTTGTAATATCCTTTTATTATTCAAAAGGAAGCTGGTAGGTACTTTAATTTTACTCTTTGAAGTGCTAAAATTGTCTATTTCACAATATCTGAGGATGAGATAAAAAAAGCAGAGCTGGGAGCTCCTCATACCTGGATTCTGATCCCAGATTCAGTGCTTACTAACTGTGCAACTTTATGCAAATTACTCAACCTCTCTGGGCTTCACTTTCCGCCACTGAAAAATAGAGATGAATATACCTTCATTTCCAGGGTTTATGTGAGGAATAAATGACATAGTACACAGAAAATGCCTAGCAAGGGCATTTGAAATTGTTAGCTTCTATAGCCCCCAAGCGTCAGTCTATTTTCCTTCATACACAAAGCAGGTACAGCTTACCCATGAAGGAAGGATATATGAAGCTTAACTTTTTCTATGAATGAAAAACAAGAGAAATCGGGCTCAATTAAAAAAAAAATGTTTACTGAACAACAACTGTGTGCTTGGTGCTTTATTTGGAACTACAAGAATATTGCATTAGCACTTATGGCTGGTAGCCACGTTAATCTTTTTCTAAAAGATCATGGTTATTTCATATCTACTGAGGACTTACAATAAGCCAAGTAATATCAGAGCATGCATAAGGTTCTATGTATTCAGGTTATGAGTAATGAGGAGTAATTTATCTCTTAAAAATGTGACGGACCTGGAGGCTCCAGCCATTAACTGCCATCATTTGTACCTGATCTGGAGAAAAGGACTCCTCTGCCAATGTCCTTTGACCATACTCAGAAGCTGCTTTAATAGGAGGCCAGAAAAAAGGACAAACCTGTTCTTAGGTGTGCTTTGTGTACACACATTCATTGGCTCACTGAGATCTTTGTGCCAGGTTCCAAATCCATTCACAGCCTGCACACTGTGATAACGTACCTCCCTCCTGGGATGGACTATCTACATACCGACACCCCAACCAAACCTTACTGATGACACTTCCTCTTCTGCTCACTGCTGAATATGGTTTTCTGAATATCACCCCTAGCATATGCTCGTGGATTTAGAATTTTGCTTCTCTCCACATATGACTTAACATGTCAGGCTCTGACCTCACCCTCAGCCTGAGAGACAACAAAACAGTGACTGAGGTGCCCTTGGGCAGACTACCTGTGTTCAAATCCTGACTCTCTCATTCATCTAACTATGTGCCCTTGCGAAAGCTTCTTAACCTCTCTCTGCCTCAGTTTTCCCAGCTACAAAATGGGGATAATATATCAGTATCTCAGAGAATTATGAAAAATAAATTAATTGGTAACTCTAAAGCAATTAGAAAAGAGCCTAAAGTATTGCGATGCTCAGCAAAGGTCAAACAATGATTGCGTTTAGATGTTCTATTAAGGACACGCTGCCTCCTTACTGCCTAATCCGGCCCCTCCACAGGGATGCGTAGCCAGTGTAATATCTAGAAAGGTGTCATTTTTTTTTGCCTTGGCTCTGTCTGGCATATGCTGTCATGGAACTGTTCACCATAGACGTGATAAGACATGCTACATGGAATGTGCACAAGAGCTTTCCTGAGCTTACAAATGCTTGATAATTTTCCTAACAGGATATGTAATTTATTGTCAAGTGCCAAATGATAGAATACATATTGTCACTTTCTAGAGTATGTTCTTTAAAACAGTCATGGTTTCCAATGAAAGAAGTGAATTGGGACAATCTACCCCCTAAAGAGTTAAGTTCTTAACTCCTCTTGAGTTAGCAGTTTGTCCATTATATCTACAATTTTCCCAATGTCAGAAATCCCCAGGAGGACTCTTAGCCAAAGCGAATAACTGAACTGTGTTTTCTTTAAAACAGGCAATGCCAGAGTATGTATCATGAACCTTCATCTGTGTTCATCAGCAAGGGAGAATAATAGCATAGGGGGGTCTAGCCAAAAAAAGCTTTCCTAACATAGTTTAGACATATGTTTTCAATCAAATTAACCAGCTGACATAGTCTTTATAGTGAACTTATAGATGAAAAAGTAAAAGACTGGAGAGAAACAGCTAAATGATTGGCTAAAAAGACAGAAAGCAAGGGAATTATTAAGCTTCCAGTTAACTTCACTTTGTTTCAAACTGAATGTGTATCAGTATTGCCTACGATTAGTATTCCATCCTATGCAAAAGAACATAAAAGGTGACAAGTTTTATCACAATAGATGCAGCATACAGTTTATGGTCTGTATGCAAAATTCAGCCAACTGAACTGAAAGACTCTCTCTGCAGACATTTAAGCTGAAGAGGAATCCTCAGCATGTCTCCAAAGATAGCCCGCTGACGAGCCAAAACATACCATCAATACATATGAAGGCCAATGCACTTTATATTTGGGGTCATGCATAGTTTCTTCAATTTGAGAAGGGATTTCCTTGCTGAAAAATAATTCGTGAAAAAGAGAGGAGATAAGGTTGTTTTTACTTGGTGGTATCTGTTTGATTCGAAAACTTAATAAAATAATTTAAAATAATGGACAAAAATACTTCTTCTGAAATAAATGCTCTGAACATTAAGCATGTGACAGTAATGAAAACTGTATGAGCTCATGTCCCTTGAATTGGAAGAATTTTTTACGTTGCTTTAAATGCTTGCAATAGGAAAGGTGTATAATTTGGCTTTCTCCACTTAGGAATTATGTAAAGCTAAAATTAGTAGTACATGAGGATAAACAAAGAGCCCCATTTTCTATTTTTTCACAAAAATCATGTCAGTTGACCATTTTTAGAAGAAAATAATTGAATGATTAACACCTGAATGTTATCTGCCATCCAATAGAGCATTTTTATAGTTCCAGTAAGTAAAATTATTTCAATGCAAGAATTTCTTTATGTTATGAATATATGTGGCCCAAAGTCTCCTTTTGACCTACACTCACTATCTCTAGAGTAGACTTGCATACTTCTGCTGGCATATAAATATTCCATATGGAAATTCTGATCCAATATGATTTAAATTCAAGGTCATATGTATTTTCAAATACTGCATGTAAAAAGTGACAAGAATATTTCCCAAAGTCTAAATTCTAAATTCATGTATTTCTGTGCCTTTTTAGAATGCTTAATGTGTTGAAATGAAGTCTGTGATTTTTCAAAGTACTTAATAAAGAAACAGAAAAATTGTTATCAGATAGGAAGGCTAATCTAAAATTTTAAAATAAGACAAGTGATAAATGAAATGGCATGTCACTTTGAAGAAGCCAAGTCAAAGCTAAAAAGAGAGAACATACAAATTTTCATCTCCTCAACACTCAGGATAGAATTTAATGACCTTTAATCTGCCTTTTAAGACTAACACTACGTGTCTTCTGATTTTAACACAAATGACTAAGGTTACTAAGACGTAATTTTAAGCAGTTGTATTGTTCAAATGAATATTAAGGTTTATGACATCTACTGTAGGTCCCTAACATAAATTAACATACATTTTGTGAAGGAATCAATTTGGGTTGCCTCCATTAAGTTTATGTGAAAGACCATTACTAGACAATGTATTAGCACAAGTATCGGTAAAATTAAAAACTAAATGTAAAGATATTTTTTCATCTGTTTTTCCTTCTGCCACAGGGCATCTCCCTGAAATGGTATCCCAACTCTTCAGCCAACTCAAATACATCATCCCACAGGTTAGAGTTCAAGCATCACTTGTTCAGGGAGGTGGAGTCAAGATGGCAGTGTGGGAAGACGCAGAGTTAGAGTCTCCTCAGAACTAGGGCCCCTGCCGGCCACTGGTGAGGGACCCTGAAGCCCAAGGAGATGGGAGGAACCCCAAAGTGAAGTGGTGGCTTGCAGGTTCTTAGTTCACGAGCCCGGGGTCGGGCCGAAGCTCCTGCGGTGGGAGCTCCAAGTCCATACCACTGGACTAACAGAGAACCTCAGACCCCAGGGAATATTCATCAGAGTGAGGTCTCACAGAGGTCCTCATCTCAGCACCAAGACCCAGCTATACCCAACAGCCTACAAACTCCAGTGCTGGAAGCCTCAGGCCAAACAACCAGTAAGACAGGAACACAATCCCACTCATTAAAAAAAAAAAAAAGAGACGGCAAAAAAATATGTCACAAATGAAAGAGCAAGGTAAAAACCTACAAGACCAAATAAATAAAGAGGAAATAGGCAATCTATCTGAAAAAGAATTCAGAGTAATGATAGTAAAGATGATCCAGAACCTCGGAAATAGAATGGAGGCATGGATTGAGAAAATACAAGAAATGTTTAAAAAAGATCTAGAAGAACTAAAGAACAAACAAACAGAGATGAACAACACAATAACTGAAATTAAAAATACACTAGAAGGAATCAATAACGGAATAACTGAGACAGAAGAATGAATAAGTGAGGTGGAAGACAAAAAGGTGGAAATAACTGCTGAGGACCAGAATAAAGAAAAAAGAATGAAAAGAACGGAAGACAATCTCAGAGACCTCTGGGACAACCCTAAACGCACCAACATTCGAATTATAGAGGTCCCAGAAGAAGAAGAGAAAAAGAAAGGGTCTGAGAAAATATTTGAAGAGACTATAGTTGAAAACTTCCCTAACATGGGAAAGGATATAGTCACCCAAGTCCAGGAAGCGCAGAGAGTCCCATACAGGATAAACCCTAGGAAAAACACACTGACACATATTAATCAAACTAAAAAAAATAAATTCAAAGAAAAAATATTAAAAGCAGCAAGGGAAAAACAAAAAAATAACATACAAAGGAATCCCCATAAGGTTATCAGCTGATTTTTCAGTGGAAACTCTGCAGGCCAGAAAGGAGTGGCAGGATATACTTAAAGTGATGAAAGAGAAAAACCTACAACCAAGATTACTCTACCCAGAAACGATTTCATTCAGATTCAATGGAGCAGTCAAAAGCTTTTCAGACAAGTAAAAGCTAAGAGAATTCAGCACCACCAAACCAGTTTTACAACAAATGCTAAAGAAACTTCTCTAGGCAGGAAACTCAAGAGAAGAAAAAGACCCACAAAAACAAACCCAAAACAATTAAGAAAATGGTAACAGGAAGATACATATCGATAATAACCTTGAATATAAATGGATTAAATGCCCCAACCAAAAGACACAGACTGGCTGAATGTATACAAAAACAAGACCCATACATATTCTGTCTACAAGAGACCCACTTCAGACCTAGGGACACAGACAGACTGAAAATGAAGGGATGGAAAAAGATATTCCATGCAAATGGGAATCAAAAGAAAGCTGGAGTAGCAATACTCGTATCAGATAAAATAGACTTTAAAAAAAAGACTGTTACTAGAGATAAGGAGGGACACTATATAATGATCAAAGGATCAATCCAAGAAAAAGATATAACAATTATAAATGTTTATGCACCCAACATAGGAGCACCTCAATACATAAGGAAAATGCTAACAATCATGAAAGGAGAAATCGACAGTAGCACAATAATAGTAGGGGATTTTAACACCCCACTTACACCAATGGACAGATCATCCAAACAGAAAATAAATAAGGGAACACAGGCTTTAAATGACACAATAGACCAGATAGATTTAATTGATGTTTATAGAGCATTCCACCCAAAAGTGGTAGAATACACTTTCTTCTCAAGTGCACATGGAACATTCTCCAGGATAGATCACATCTTGGGTCACAAATCAAGCCTTGGAAAATTTAAGAAAACTGAAATTGTATCAAGCATCTTTTCTGACCACAAACACTGAGATTGAAAATCAATTACAGGAAAAAAACTGTAAAAATAAAACAAATACATGGAGGCTAAATAGTGCGCTACTAAATAACAAAGAGATCACTGAAGAAATCAAGGAAGAAAGTAAAAAATACAAAGAAACAATTGAAAACGAAAACACGACGACCCAAAACCTATGGGATGGAGCAAAAGCAGTTCTAAGAGGGAAGTTTATAGCAATACAAACTCACCTCAAGAACAAGAAAAATCTCAAATAAACAATCTAACCCTACACTTAAAACAACTAGAGAAAGAAGAACAAAGAAAACCCAAAATCAGGGGAAGGAAAGAAATCATAAAGATCAGGGCAGAAATAAATGAAACAGAAATGAAGAAAACAATAGCAAAGATCAAAAAAACTAAAAGCTGGTTCTTTGAGAAGATAAACAAAACTGATGAACCCTTAGCCAGACTCATCAAGAAAGAAAAGGAGAGGACACAAATCAATAAAATTAGAAATGAAAAAGGAGAAATCACAACTGACACTGCAGAAATACAAAGGGTTATAAGAGATTACTACAAACAACAACAGGCCAATAAAATGGACAACCATGAAGAAATGGACAAATTTTTGGAAAGGTACAATTTTCCAAGACTGAACCAGGAAGAATTAGAAAATGTAAACAGACATATCACAAGTAATGAAATAGAAACCATAATTAAAAATCTTCCAACAAACAACAGTCCAGGACCAGATGGCTTCACAGGCGAATTCTATCAAACATTTAGAGAAGACCTAACACCGATTCTTCTCAAACTCTTCCAAAATATAGCAGAGGGAGAAACACTCCTAAATCCATTCTACAAAGCCACCATCACCCTGATACCAAAACCAGAAAAAGATATCACAAACAAAGAAAATTATAGACCAATATCACTGATGAACATAGATGCAAAAATCCTATAGAAAACACCAGCAAACAGAATCCAACAGCACATTAAAAGGATCATACACCATGATCCAGTGGGATTTATCCCAGGGATGCAAGAATTCTTCAATATATGCAAATCAATCAATGTGATACACCACATTAACAAACTAGGGAATAAAGACCATATGATCATCTCAATAGATGCAGAGAAAGCTTCTGACAAAATTCAACACCCATTTATGATAAAAACTCTCCAGAAAATGGGCATAGAGGGAACCTACCTCAACATAACAAAGGCCATATATGACAAACCCACACCAAGTATCATAAGCAGTGGTGAAAAACTGAAAGCATTTCCACTAAGATCAGGAAAAAGACAAGGATGTCCACTCTCGCCACTCTTATTTAGCATAGCTTTGGAAGTCCTAGCCACAGCAATCAGAGAAGAAAAAGAAATAAAAGGAATACAAATTGGAAAAGAAGAAGTAAAACTGTCACTGTTTGCCAATCACCTGATACTATACATAAAAAATCCTAAAGATGCCACCAGAAAACTACTAGAACTAATCAATGAATTTCGTAAGGTTGCAGGATACAAAATTAATGCACAGAAATCTCTGGCATTCCTATACACCAACAACAAAAAATCAGAAAGAGAAATTAAGGAAACGCTCCCATTTACCATTGCAACAAAAAGAATAAAATACCTAGGAATAAACTTGCCTAAGGAGGCAAAAGACCTGTACTCAGAAAACTATAAAACACTGATGAAAGAAATCAAAGATGACATAAACAGATGGAGAGATATACCATGTTCTTGGATTGGAAGAATCAATATTGTGAAAATGACTATACTACCCAAAGCAATCTACAGATTCAATGCAATCCCTATCAAACTACCAATGGCATTCTTCACAGAATTAGAACAAAAAATTTTACAATTTGTATGGAAACAGAAAAGACCCCGAATAGCCAAAGCAATCCTGAGAAAGAAAAACGGAGTTGGAGGACTCAGGCTCCCCAACTTCAAACTATACCACAAAGCTACAGTAATCAAGACAATATGATACTGGCACAAAAACAGAAATATAGATCAGTGGTACAGGATAGAATGCCCAGAGATAAACCCACTTACATATGGGCACCTAATTTACAACAAAGGAGGCAAGAACATACAATGGAGAAAAGGCAGCCTCTTTAGTAAGTGGTGCTGGGAAAACTGGACAGCTACATGTAAAAGAATGAAATTAGAATACTCCCTAACACCATACACAAAAATAAACTCCAAACGGATTAAAGACTTAAATGTAAGACCAGACACTCCAAAACTCTTAGAGGAAAACATAGGAAAAACACTCTTTGACATAAACCATAGCAAGATCTTTTTTGACCCACCTCCTAGAGTAATGGAAATAAAAACAAAAATAAACAAATGGGACCTAATGAAACTTAAAAGCTTTTGCACAGTAAAGGAAACCATAAACACGACGAAAAGACAAACAACCCTCAGAATGGGAGAAAATATCTGCAAAGGAAGCAACGGACAGAGGATTAATCTCCAAAATATACAAACAGCTCAGGGAGCTCAATATCAAAAAAACAAACAATCCAGTTAAAAAATGGGTGGAAGACCTAAATAGACATTTCACCAAGGAAGACACACAGATGGCCAAGAGGTACATGAAAAGATGCTCAACATCACTAATTATTAGAGAAATGCAAATCAAAAACTAAAATGAGGCATCACCTCACATGGGTCAGAATGGCCATTATCAAAAAATCTTGAAACAATAAATGCTGGAGAGGGTGTGGTGAAAAGGGAGCTCTCCTACACTGTTGGTGGGAATGTAAATTGATACAACTACTATAGAAAACAGTATGGAGGTTCCTTAAAAAACTAAAAATAGAACTACCATATGACGCAGCAATCCCACTACTGGGCATATACCCTGTGAAAACCATAATTCAAAAAGAGACATGTACCACAATATTCATTGCAGCACTATTTACAATAGCCAGGACATGGAACAAACCTAAATGTCCATCGACAGATGAATGGATGAAGAAGATGTGGCACATATATACAACGGAATATTACTTAGCCATAAAACAAAAGAAATTGAGTTATTTGTAGTGAGGTGGATGAACCTAGAGTCTGTCATTCAGTGTGAAGTAAGTCAGAAAGAGAAAAACAAATACCGTGTGCTAACTCATATATATGGAATCTAAAAAAAAGAAAAAAAATGGTACTGATGAACTTAGCTGCAGGGCAGTAATAAAGAGGTAGACATAGAAAATGGACTTGAGGACGCAGAGGGTGGGAGGGCGAAGCTGGGGTGAGGTGAGAGTAGCATCGAGATATATACACTACCAAATGTAAAATAGTTGGCTGGTGGGAAGCAGCAGCATAGCACAGGGAGATCGGCTCGGTGCTTTGCGATGACCTAGAGGGGTGGGATAGGGAGGATGGGAGGGAGGCTCAAAAGGGAGGGGATGGGGGACATGTGTATGCATATGGCTGATTCGCTTTGCTGTGCAACAGAAACTAACACAGTATTGTGAAGCAATTATACTCCAATAAAGATCTATTAAAAAAAAAAAAATCACTTGCTCAGGAAAGCCTTCCCTGACCTTCCTAAATAGGTAATTCCCTATCATAAGCATTCACATCATCGTGCACCTTTACTTCAAGGCAATGGTCACAAGTTTACTTATTTATGTATATGTAACTTGATAAATGTCTGCTTATTCTTCACACTGTGTGTGCTCCCATTTCTGCAATGTTTCTGTATTTACAGTCCATTGAATCCCCAAGCACTGGCTCATGTAAAGTGATCATAAAGAAATTTTCTACCCCCCCCACAAAAAAAATCATACACCAATCTGAATGAAAATCACATTATTTTTTAAGACTTCTGTAGATAAACCACATAAATTTTCAGTTCTCTTGACAACTGTCAAGAGAATGAATTGACAATTCATTTTTGGCACAGTTATAACCACTGAGTAAGCTGATATTTTCCTTTACAAATTTCTCAGGAAGATAATGCTAGTTAATAATAATAAATAATTAAATATATATTATATATATAAAGCCCTGAAAGAAAAATATGCTCTAGGAAATAACTCTTCATATTAGTTCTTCAAAGAATAAAATTAATTGTTTGAAAAGAAACTTCTAAAAAAAAATAGAGGGTAAATACAAACTTTGATTCTAGCCCAAATAGAAAACTTTTGGGCCAAATTCAAGCCCAAATAGAAACTATGAGGAGTTAAAATCCTCATAGTACATATATTTAATATATTTAAAAAGTAGAATGCAATATTTATCATAAGCCAAAGAAAGGGTAATAACAGACCACTAATTATGAATATGGGGTGGGAGGGAATTGGGTGGTAGATAAAAGGAAATGTCAGATGATTGATGCTTATTACATAATATTTATAAAACCAGGAAACATATTTATATTAACAAACCAGGTAGTGACATCAATGTTAATGCTTTTTAAAAGTCTCCTTACCAACGCATCTGAACGTTAACTAATTTTCAGTGTTACAGAACTTCCAAAGTACTCAGCAGAGAGTTAATTTTTTCTTTTTCTCAAAGGAAGTCTGTCATGTATGCTTCAGTGAAAATTTCCTTAACATAAAGTTGCTTTCTCAAAACATCTCAATTCTTCTGACCTACAATTTAGACTCTCCAAGGGACAAGAAAGAGTTAAATGCAGATTGAGAAGAAAAAAACATAAGAAAATTTTAGCTCTGAAAGGCAGTCCCTACTGGAATTTTTCTCCTTTAGAGGAACTATGTCATATAGAAAATTTAGAGGAAAAAATAGCAAGCTGCAAATACAAGTAAGAGGAAACTGACAAATGCTTTATCCTAAATAATAAAGATGAAGAAGACATAAAAGAAATGGGAAAGATTGTCAGACTTCCCCAAAGAAAATTAATAAATCAATTCACATTTCTATTATATACTGAGTAATACCTCCATCCTAAAATGGGAATTCAACTTGAATAAAAAATATAGCAGATTTTTAAATTATTATCAATTAACGTGAACTTCACAAACAAGAAAGGACGTGTCTAAAAGCGAGAATAATTTGGAAATAAAATGTTTAAGAATAAACAGATTTTAATACTCCAATCAAGTGAAACAGTGAACAAAACCATCATGACAGAAGCACCCACTTTTTCTGTCTTCGGCACCTGATGCCAGTGTAAACCTTAGGGATTTATTTTACTTTTAATTATGGCCATTTTTTTCAAAATGTAAAATTAAAATGGCAACATTAGGGAAAGTTTAGAAAATGAGTGCGGTATCTCAAAAACCTTGTAATTGTTTCTTTTTTCCTTTTTTTTTTTTTTTGCTATTAATAAAGTTGGATGGTGGATATATGGTATTTTCAAAATCTTAGCTTCAGACCATGATAAACAATTTTGTGGATTCCCCTCTCAAATATTATTTCTATAGAAATATATAGGCTTTATCACTCTTTTAGGTGATATAGATTATGTAGGTTATAATCACTACTGTGCCAAAATCTTCTATCCTTTTTTCACTTGTGACAGACTATAGTTTTCAAAATGGCTGAGGTAAAATCTCCCATCCCATAAACTCTTCTTACAATGTGACTCTGACTCATGGAGAGGTAGGATCTATGTTCCCTTCCTTTGAATCTTGGCTGGCTTGTGACTATGGTGGAAGTGATGATATGGCTTCTGAGGCTAGAAAGGTGACAGAGCTTCTGCCAGCTCCTATGGGACACTTGCTCCTGGAACTCTCCCACCATGAGGGAGGCCAAGCTGCCCATGGAGAGGCCACATGGAGAGGAACCAAGGACTCTTTCAGCCACAGCTGAGCAACCCAGTTGACAGCTAGCAACAATCTACCAGCCATGTAGGACGCAATCTTAGAAGAGACGCTCTAGCCCCCAGCTGAGCCTCCCTGGTGATGCCACCTAGAACAGAGAGGAGCCTTCTCCAACAAGCTCTGCCCAAATTACAGAATCATAAGTTAAATAAATTACTGTTGTTTTTAAAAGTTTGGGATAATTTGTTACACAGCAACAGATAAGCAGACATTTGACTTTATGTTATAAGCCAAATCATTATAAGACTTAGTTTACATCAGTTTATACTATATTATATTCCAATAAATGCATGTACCATGATTTAATTAGACATTTTCTGAAAACTGGATATTCTGAGCATTGTTTTCTATACCTTTTCCTTGTACTTAAAAGAAGTAAGTCAAATTTGTAAAGACTTAGGACATAAAAGACACCTATTCCTGAAACAGATCCTAAGAAAACATTGGCTTTAGTATCTCCCCAACTGCCTACAGTAAAATTTCTAAAGCATCTGTTAAACTCTAGCAGAAATAATTTGAGAGAAAAAGATTAGCTTTCATCATTTAAAAACTGCATGAGTTCTACCTTTAAATATATATTTTAATTTTGTAAAATAACTATATTTTACTATAGTCTTCTGACACAAAAACACTAACTCCCCCAAAAAAATGACTATTTTGAAGGCTATTTTGTCTTAATCTCTGGCCCTAATATTTCTAAATCAAAATAAATATGAAACAGAAATAAAAATTCACCTGGAAGTATTTCAAAGAGGGGGCTCCAAATGCCATTCCACGATCAAGTACCAGAATAGTACCCTCAGACTCCAGAGAGTTCTTTAATAATACAAATTCTTGCTCCCTCAAAATCTCATTCCCTAGCTCTCAAAGATGTGGGTATTTGCTTGTTGATATTTATCATACGCTCCCTTCCCAGACCCCCACGCCCAGGCTCACCCCATCTCTACAGCTCATTTCTTCAGCTGAGCTCTAAGTCCTGTGCTCCGGCTCCGGGCTCTTCGCTCCCACTCTCAACTTCTCCCTCTCAATAGGTTTATGGTTTAATTTTACTTTTACTGTAATTTCTCACATGCTACTAACTCTTTTAAATGTTCACAAGTCTTTGATTTTTTTAAAAAAATACTTCTTTTGCCCCCATGCCTCTTCTAGCGATTATTTTATTTCTTACATTCCTTGTCTTACCTATTTTTTCAAATAAATGTACAAAATCTCCTGCTTCAACTTCCGGCAGTCTGGCTTCTCTCCTAACTCCTTTGTTTCCAAATCCAAAGACTCTTTTTCACTCTCCTTCACTCTTCTGCTGCAGTCTCCTTTTTTCTTGCAACTATCTTTGGTTGCTTGGCTTCCATAGCATCCTGCCATCCTTTTTTCTTAACCTTTTGGATTTCTTTCCTGCCTTAGTCTCCGAATGATGCTTCTTCCTCTGTAAAGATAACCTCCCAATATGCTAGGCAGAGTAGGCTTCTCCTCCACAGACCACTGTCTGATATCATCCACTCTCCTAACGTCCTTGATATGACTCCCCAATCTTTATCTTCAATCCTAATTTATTCCTGATATTATACCTATGTCATTCACTATTAACTAGATATTTACTCTTAATTTCCTAACATCACAATCAAAGTGCTGAAAAATAACCACATTATCTTCCTTGCCACCTACATGTTCCTCCAGAAACAACGGAAATCCTTGATTTATTCTATTGTGTATAATCTACTACTACTAGGTGATATTTGAGGTATTTTTAAAACAAAAAATACAGAAAATCTAAAAACCACATAAAAAATGTTAATTCATGTCATGAGCGGGGTTAGGTAAGTATGCCGGAAAAAACTTCTTGTTAACCAATCTTTGAAAACACTCTTTGAAAAAGAAAAAACTATTTAAAAGCATCTATGATTTTATATATATATGTACATATATATACTGATACAGTACAAATATTAGAAAAATCAGTTCCTTTCCAAGTTTTTCCAGCAAATCTTGAATCTTTGAATTATATTTTCCTGTATTACACGTTCATCACATATTCTGAGTATCAAGATATGTAAAATTATGTCAAATTAGAACCATGGCAGTTTTAATGGAAAAAAATTCAAAGTCACTTAAGCAAAATTTTCATTTTGTAGATTTTTAATAATATATAAAATGTAAATTTTGATTGAGGTACAAAATATTCTAAAGTCAGCTGTCAGATAAGATTGCAATTTTCAAAGGACATATCTGAAAACCATAAAACTATTAAACCCTTCATCTACTCTATTATGAGAGTCAGTATTTAGAGATTAACATAATAAAGACTGAGGAGTAGATTCTGGGGAGAGCTTCTGCACATGGTGAAGCTCCAACCCCTAATAAAAGGGAGGAGCGTGTGGGTGTCTCCTCCTTGCCTCTCAGCTTAATATATGGCCCCTAAAGGGGACATATTGCAGAGTGACAAGGTATTAATGGTGTCTGACTTCGCCTGGAAAATCTAAAAAGTGACAGAGGGGTTATTCACTTGCTCTGATGGCAGGAGCTGTGTGAAGGAATCAGCCTGCTTTCCCCGAGATTTTTGGGTCAAAGAATGGTTTTCCCTTGAGCCACACGTGGACCATGTTTGAGAGAGTGCTGGTGTGGGGTCATGTGAAGTCTGGTCCAACAGAGCCACCTAGAGAAGAATATGAGGCCTCAGAAGAAACTGTAGGTGTCACCATCAGGTACATATGGACATAAGAAGTAGTAAGTAACCACCTAGAATCAGGATATACGTATTCCCTTTGACAAAGGAAACAGAAGTAGAGGGAGAGGGTGGGAGAGAAAGAGCCCACAACAAAGAATCAACTTTAAATATGACTCCAGTGTAAAACAATACCAGTCAAGTAAAAACTTTTATTGTTCTTTTATCTCTTCTTCACCATTCTAACCCTGGAGAACAGATGGCCCTGCCCTTCTTCCCTACATGCAAGCAACTGCCCTGCAATAAACCCCATTTAGAAGAGAAAAGAAGCCTCAACTTTAAATCACGTTTGCAGTTTTGATTATTACACAGAACTGCTAGACATATTAAGTACTGAATTCAGACTATTTGTGATTTAAGACCATAGGCTTTCTATTGCTACCTGAAAGTGACCTGAAAAGTCACAGACTTACAATAGATCTGTCCAGGAGCTGGGGGAAATTGAGCCTACTGAAGAGAGAACTTCATGACCGTGTTCAAAGAGAGGTTACATACTCATACATGCATGCACACATGCACACTCACATGTGATTTATTGATAAAATGCATATAAAACTACATTGTGGTGTTAATTCTTCAAATTTCACTTAATAAATTTTGTATTTCAAATTTTGCCTAATATACATCATGAAAATGCATTTCAAAGAAATTCTAAAGCTCAAAAATTTTATTTTTAAAATATGAGAATTTGTAAAAGGATTCATTATCAAGTATTAACTGCCCCTCTGTTAGAAAAGAAAGGAAATCAAATGTGGGATTCAATGGATAAATTATCTTGACTGATGAAATGAATACATTCAAGTTGTATTTTAAAATAATATTTGTGAAAGCAAGTCCTGAAAAGGATAAGCAAAACTAAGGAATCTTTTTTAAAAAAAGATTTAAAATAATTTATAAAAGTAATACAACAAAGGTATTCATGTGAGAGATATTATAAAAAATCAGGTTTACTCCTGTTTTTAAGAATCCCAAGTGCCACATCCATTCAAAGATATGTGCTTTCTTATCCATCTCAGCAAAGTGATTTATAATCCCATCACAGAGCTTAATTTCCTTTTACCGCGTCCATGGTATGCACAGCAATAGACTGTGGAAACAATTCATTAGATGGGCTTACATTGGGGCTTGCTTGTATTACCAATACTTTACAAGAATGAATTTAGATGAGATGCAAAATAAAAAGGCAAATCACGGACAAATTGAGGGTTAATCATTCAAAATATCGATAGCTGAATACTTTGTAGTACACAGGAGATAGCAGCCTATAACAGTTACTGAAGAAAAATATTTAACACTTGCAATTTTATCAATGGTTATATTACATTAGAAAAACTGAAACGTTCAGTATCACATTTTAAACACCAAGTAATCCCACTTTACTGATTTTTTGCAACAACCCTTCAAAGGGTTTTGCTGTCCAATGATAACTTTCACAGATACATCTATTTTCGACAGCTAATCCTTTCCTCTTATGTTGAACAAGTTTGTAATAATACTTTTTGACTCTTCTCCCATATTTGCATGTAGCCAATTCATTCAAATATAAAGAAAATAATTTTAGTGTTCCTTCTTTTTCTTTTATTTAATAACTAATTATACAGGATGTGGGTTGTCAAACTTCCTTCTTTCTTCTTTTGCTTGCCTATTTATCTTTGAACTTTCCATCAGCATTTCCAACGTAGAGGACAAGAACATCTGTGTACATGTTTTCACTCCCCTATGTAACTTCTTCAGTGAGCATGAACAATCTATTACATTTATAACCCTCATCACTCTTAGCTCAATGCTTTGTACATATTACATTCCAAATGCATATTTGATGACTAACTCTAAGATACGAGGTCCTTTCCTTTCTTGACCTGATTCACAGTCCTTCCAGAGTCAGCTTTCCCACTTCTATATCCCTACCTGGACTTCTGACCATTACCAGATGCCAGACCCTGATGGTGCTACTTTCTGTGTCCTTTCCAAGGACTGCATCATAACACTAGGCTCCTTTATCACTTGCCTAAACTTCCAACAGACTCTCTGAGGCCAGTCTCTCTACCAATGGTCTACTTTGGAACCCTCCTATGAGCCCTTGCCACAGCCCAGTAGACTGTTCCCCAAACGCCTGGTCTGATTCATCCCATCCCAAACCCAAGAATGCCTGTAGAAAGGCATTCAGCATTATCCAACAAATGAAGGATCTTTATCAGCCTCATATCCTAAACTTATTTTTTATGATCCATGCAAACAGATTCATCATTATATTTATACATTTAAATCTTAATTATAGGGGATTTACAGCATCAAACATGAACACAAAATTGAACTCTTTCTATTTCTCAATTATATTTTATGACAGGTTTTCTGTCCAGGTCAAAAAAAAAAATTCTTTTAGATTCTCAGAAACAATTGACTAAAATGAACCATGTGGTCAGCACAATAAATATATATTATAGCCCGCAGCCTCTAAAAGTTTGTCTGTATATAAATATCTTATTATGGACATTTTTACTTTTAAAATTTATAACTTCCAATCCAAAATATTTTTTTAAGGATGGATTTATTTCCCACAAATTTTTTTCCCAGTGTTTCCTATATTTTCATGTATCTATTCACACCAAACTCCATCTCAAGAATCTAAAAAATCCAACACCAAATGGCTCATTTGATAAGATGCACAACCTTAACACTGTTAGAAGACTATCATCTCTTTTAAAAGATAATGCACAACTGCCTGATCTCTATACATTTCAAGAATACTATATAAAAGTTATAAAAGTTCATATAGACAACTTTTTAAGTACAAATTTCTTCAAGAAAATGTTTCCATCTTATTTCTCCTGCCCATTTCATTTCAAAAAAAAAAAAAATTTTCTATTTCAAAGTTTAGTTATGCTGCCAACATGTTTATAATTCCAGAATTGCCATTCTATGTTCCCAAACCTATGGCTACCTGTTTTTCAATAAGAGATTACTGTCCTGCAGGAAGCACCTTAAATTGAAAAATATTCATCACAACAAAAAACGTGTTAGAATATTCACTATTGGAGACTTTAGAGCTACGTATAATCCAAAATACTTCTTAAATACCTTGTTATAGGCTGAGTTCATGGCATTTTTATATTGACTCAAACGATTTCACTGACATCACTGTAGTAAATTTGCAGATGGAAACCATAAGAGTGATAACTTTTTACAGAAATTTATACAGAAACTGTACTACAAAAAGTTAAACAGAAAATATATTGGATTAATCTCATACTATTGATCTTAACAACCATGTATTCGGGATTTATAACATGCCAAGTATTATATCAAGCACTTCCTAGGTATAATATTACCTGAGTCTCACAGAAACCCAGTGGTGTAGGGATTATTGAATCCATTTTACACATGAAGGTGCTAAAGCTCAGAAAGTAAAAAAGGGCAACAAATAGCCAAATAAATACCAAAGAAATGTGGATTCAAACCCATGCCAGTCTGATGCCAAAGTCTTAATCCCTAAAACACATTGCTTTCCTAAATCTATATTACTCCACAGTTACTGTTTTAAAAGAAGACACTGTGGAAATTAAAAATGTTTAAAACTTTATATATTATATTGAACTACTTTAATGTTGCTCTACATCAAAAGCTGTTCACTTGGTTCCTTTCAGAGTGTAGCATATTAAGACTTTGGCTCAAGAGGACCAGATAGTCACTGGATAGGATGTAGGGCATATTAATTATCACTATCACAACAGGGTACAGAATTACAGGAAGGAAGACTTTGCAGAGACAGGACTTAAAAATGCCTCGGCTGGGGACTTCCCTGGTGGCACAGTGGTTAAGAATCCGCCTGCCAATGCAGGGGACACGGGTTCGAGCCCTGGTCCGGGAAGATCCCACATGCCGCGGAGCAACTAAGCCCGTGCGCCACAACTACTGAGCCTGCGCTTTAGAGCCCAGGAGCCGCAACTACTTAGCCCACGTGCCACAACTACTGCAGCCTGCGCGCCTAAAGCCCGTGCTCCGCAACAAGACAAACCACCTCAATGAGAAGCCCATGCACCGCAACGAAGAGTAGCCCCCACTCACCACAACTAGAGAAAGCCCGCACACGCAGCAACGAAGAACCAGCGCAGCCAAAAATAAATAAATAAAATAAATAAATTTATTTTAAAAAATACCTGGGCTTTTGCTCGACAACTGGCATACATGATAATAGTATATTCTCTATATAAAATAATAGTGTATTCTCTACTTAAGGAATTTCAGAAGTGTGTGTGTAAGACAGAAAATGAAAGCTGTCCATTCAAGGAAACTTCTGAACCTGATTATTCTTTTTGCCAGAGTACAAGCACCCTAAAGAGCTGCCCAATGTTTTGCATTTAGGTTCTAGGTGAAGCAATTTTAGTTCTCTGTCGAACCACCTCCCTAGATAATTTAACTTTTCTTCTCTTACTCTCACCCTCTTCATGCAGTGACACTAATGGTACTACCCTCACTGTCACAGGAGGATGGTCTTCCATATCTGTTTCTAGATAGATAGATAGATAGATAGATAGATAGATAGATAGATAGATAGATAGATAGGCAGACAGATAGGTAAAGTAAATAAATAGCCAGCTCTGAAACACAGCAACCAGCCCACCAGGCATGTGGAAACTGGTAATGTCACTTCATCCACCTATCTTAAGAGTGTTGGCATTTTAAAATATGACAAGTAGGCTGGTTTATAATTAAAACAAGCAGGAAAGGTAAACCTGTAATTTGCATAACAAGACAGAACTTCCAGCATGTTTCACCACCTACCATGTTTTATCCAATCATTCAGCTGGCAGTGCCAGTGAAAACATAAGTTCTTATGATATATTCTTGGTTTTGCAAGGTCTTAGCTCTAGGATGCAGTAGAAAAAAAAAAAAGAAAGAAAGAAACATAATAAACTCAAGCATCATTAAAGTTTTCTGCCTGATAGAAGACGTATATACCAGAGCCCATTTGATTCACCAAATTTTTGAGTTGGAGATAATTTCCTTTTTTTGATCTGTTTTTCAATAAAACTTTACTTGTAATAACAAACAAGTGGCATCAAGCCCTTTTTGAATGAGAGTGTAAGTTCCAGAGACAATAACTGACTTATCCAATGGGCTACAAAGTCAGCAACAAGTTTGGAACTAAAAAATAGCCCCTTTGTGACTTTGCATTTATATACTATGTCTAACAATATGGCTAACAATTATTGGTAAGTAAGAAAGAATAAACATGTAGTACTGATATGTAGCAAGTAGATGGAAGGTTCTTGAGTTTAAGAAAACTATATTTCACAGACACAAATCCAAACAGTGACAGGTTCCAAAAACATCCAGTCAGTGTATTTACTGGTCACTCACTAACCTTTTCATCCTTACTGTGAACCCTAGTATCATCCCTTTCAGCTGTCAATATATTTTCTTTTTTAAAAAAGTTTCAGATTACTCTGGCAGTGTTTAATGGAAGCACATAAGATAAACCTACGAGAAATATTTACCCATCTCCCAAAATTATCAAAATGCATGTACATATAAGATCAACTGTTTCCAATCCCCAGAAATGCAATAACCAACAAATGCGTCTCATTTGGAAATGCATTCAGCTGACTCTTGGGTCACTGGTGGTTGATGATCCAACCTGTTAGGTATATTTAGGGCTCCGTGCTTCTCTCTGTTTTCTCTCCAGATGCTCATCTTGTTTCTTATTTTGGAGTTATTAGTTATCTTCATCAGAGGGTGGAAGAGGGAAAATTTGTTAAACTCAAATCAGTCAATTTTACCTTTTTGAGGATAATACAAGTGGTAAAATTATAAACAAAGAAAGGGTTATGTTATTTCCTTATTATTTGCAAGATTACATTATCTGTGTTAAGTATTTCAACCACCTTCCATTGATAATTGTCAACTACCTCTTGGCATTTTTTTGGTGTACTCATCAGTTACATTTTTGAGCTGATCAATCTGATTCTCTCCTTACAACACACAAACACAGTACTTCACGATGCCAATATAATTAGGGCTTCACCATTTGATTTTAGCTTTAACAAGCATATTCGAGGAAAAGACTATATGTATCATAAGAGGAAAACATTTGATTAAAAGTCAAATACAGTAAAAAGATGGGCAAATGAAAAAACTGGAAATGAAGAAAAATAAAGTTGATATATAAAACAAAGAACACTGAGTTTAAAATGGCACGTTGAAGTGCAGAATAAAAAAATAAAGCTGATAGTTATAAAACAAACAAACAAACACACACACACACACACACACACACACACTAAGATCTTAAAAAACCTTTCAGTCACGTTCATAATGCAGTGGTGACACCAGTCTTCACAAGGCAGAGGAAATGTGCACTTCATGGGGAGCAACACACTGATAGTAATTTTCTTGGTTCAAGTCTGAGGAGGCCAGTTAATAATGACTGCTGAGAGTTTTAAGCTCCAAAGATCCTGATTTGACAGGAAGAAAATTAGGAATCAAATTTAACTTATATCAAGCATCATGTGTGCTGTCAACATTTTCTGCAAATCTCTTTCCTCAAGTATCTTATCCTGGTCTCCTCCAGCTGGAGCTCTTGGTTGCAAAACTCTGCTCTGTGGTCTGTAAGAAGGGACTGGCTACAGCTCAGAACTGGCAATACTTCCCAACTCAGAATGACAAGAAACCAACGGAACCATTCAGATTTTCAGTTAAAATACACCTCTAACTTTCCAGTGCAAACTCTCTGTAACGTCATTGGATGGTTCCGTACATTTTTGCCCTATCAATATACATGTAAAGAGAACTTAAATTTCAAATCATTCAACTCCCCATTGAAACCTAATTGTCAAATTTACTCTTCATGTTGAAAATAGGAAAAAATATTTTTAAACATCATCTAGTTCTAATGTGTGTCTCAAGCAAAACAAAATTTAAAAAACACTGTGTCATAAATGACAACCTCCTTTAAAGACAGACTCACTGAATAACAAATGAACTGATGATTTAAGTCCTCTGTGAGTGGTGTGAGGTGGGAAGATGGGAGAGGGAGTGATGAGGTAATAAGAAATTAGGTCGAACCATTAATCTGAGTATATAGGAGAAGGAGACTGTGAATTAAATTTTAAAGTAGTTCACCATTCAAAATAATCCCTCTCAGGATGGAATACATTAATTTATCAAACTTTATAAAATTATTTTATTCTACATTTTTCAATATATTTACCAGGTTTCTGGTTCAAAAGGCCTCTCATTCTTCTAAACAAACAAACAAACAAACCACACACACACAAACATAAAAGTAAAAAATTATACAAATATGTCTGCACTAGCATGGAGCAAAATGTGGAAGAGTACCCACCAGGGTATTAAACCAGAGGGAATGGGAATGAAAGGGATGGTAAGAAGAGAAATGAGATAAACCTTTTACATATACATATTTGGAGTTTTAAAATTTACTATAAAAGCATGTGTCATTTTTATAATAAAAATCGTAAAAAAAAGAACACATTTAAAAGGAAAAATAAAACCAAAGTTCTAGAAGAATACATAGAACAAATTTATTTATACTCTTTAAGTAGGAAAGGCAGTATATAAAATCCAGAAGTCACAAATGAAAAAGACAATAATCATGATGACCTGAAAACATTTAATTCTGCATTAAAAATACCATAAAGTCAAAAATAAAAAAGCATAAACTAGGAAAATATTTTCATCATAAATGACAGATAAAAGGCTAATTTCTGCAATCCACAGAGTACACAAAATCAAGAAAAATAGAGCCCAATCAAAAACATAGGAAAGGCTATGAATAAGCAGTTAATGGCAAAATAAAAACAAATAGCAAGGAAACATGAAATATGATCAACCTTATTTCCATCAAAAGAAATGCACATCAAAAAGCCAGTAATATAGGTAGATATATGAAGCAATGGAATAGAATTGAGAGTACAGAAATAAACCAAATATATATGGTCAACTGATTTGTGACAAAGGTATTCAAACCATGTAATACGGAAAGAATAGTACCTTCAGCAAATGGTGCTGGGGCAACTAGATATTTACAAGTGAAAGAATGAAACTGAACCTGTATCTTACAATATATATAAAAATTAACTCAAAGTGGACCAAAGGTTTAAACATAAGAGCTAAAACTATAAAACTCTTAGGAAAAAAGCATACAGGAAAATCTTCACAACTTTGGATTTGGCAATGGATTCAAATATAACAGCAAAAACATGAGTAAATAAAAGAAAAAATAAATTAGACTTCATAAAAGTTAAAAAATGTTGTACACCAAAGGACATTATCAAGAAAGTTAAAAAGACAACCTACAGAACGGGAGAAAATATTTGCAAGTCATATATCTGATAAGGGCCTACTATCCAGAATATATAAAGAACATTTATAACTGAACAACACAAAACTCAATTAAGTTTGAATAGTTATTTCTCTAAAGAAGATATACTTCTATTTGGCCAACAAGCACATAAAGAAATGCTCGACATCATTATTCATTTGGGAAGTGCAAATAAAAACCATTCACTCCCACTGGGACAGCTATGATTTAAAACAAAACAAAGAACAAGGAGTGGTGAGGATGTGGAGAAATTCCAACCTTTGTATATTGCTGGTGAGAATGTACAACAATACAGTTGCTGTGGAAAACAGTTTAGCAGGCCCTCAAAAGGTTAAACAAAGAATTACTATAAGACACAGCAATTCTTCAACTAGGAATATACTCAAAAGAATGGAAAACAGGTGATCTAACAAATACTTGTACACAAATGTTCACAGCAGCACTATTCATAATAGCCAAAAGGTGTAAAAATGTAAACATCCATCAATGAATGAATGGATAAACAAATGTGGTATATCCATACGATAGAATATTACTCAGCCACAAAAGAAATGAAGTCTTGATACATGCTACAGTGAGGATTAAGCTCAAAACTATTATGCTAAGCCATGAAAGCTATACACAAAAGAACAAATATTGTATGATTCTACTTACATAAAATATCTAGAATAGATAAATCCATAAAGACAGAAAGCAGATTATTGGTTGCCAGGGGCTAGGTTGGGGATGAGAGGGAAGTGAGTAGTGGCTGCTTTAACCATCTTTGGTGATGAAAATGTTTTGACACTAGATGGGCTGATGATCACACAACATTGTGAATGTACTAAATATCACTGAATTGTACACTTTAAATGTTGAATTTTATACTATGTGAATCTCACCTCAATTAAAAATAAACACACACACACCATTTTCACTTATCAGGTTGGAAAATAGTAAAGTG